>NW_006912929.1:38961-260534 GCF_000585535.1 Cladophialophora psammophila CBS 110553 | reverse complement strand
CTGTGTCTGTGTCTGTGTCTGTGTCTGTGTCTGTCTGTTTCTAGGACAGCGAGGTGGGAAATGTATTGCAAGGCAAGACTGGCTGGGAGTTGATTGCAGCGTGGCAGTCACGTCAGGGGTGGTCTGCTAACTAATTCTGTGGTGAGAGCGCAATACAAAGGGGTAAAAGGAGAGAATGCGCGATCCGCGCCAGACGGAGGCTTGGGGGTTGTAAAATCGTGACATCTTGCCCCGTTTGTTGCTGGGCGATATCGTCTATCAGATCTTCTATAGTCAATCGGTAAAGGAGTGTGCGATAACAGAAACGAAAATTTCCAACCACTTGGAGCAAGACTCGTCTCAACCACGCGAGACAGCTTCATGTCAACCTACCATTGCCACCTCCAGGAACAACACCACCCGTTTCATTGCTCCCTTGGTCGCGAATCCGCCCAGTGGAGCACAGGTCTTTCTTGTCTCCATTCAATAGCCAAGCAAGGCCGACGCACCAGGCTCGCTGGAAATGTAAATGACCTCGTGGACATCGCTGAACCCATTGAACTTTGTCGCCGAGCACTTGGTGTACGCGCCCATGTTCTCGAAGAACAACCAGTCGCCGATCTCGACCACGCCGGGTAAGAAGTAGCGGTCGGTGATGACATCAATTCCGTCGCAGGTGGGGCCCCAGATCGAGTACTCGATCAGCTGCTCCTGGTGGCCATCGGGGGGCACCGCGGCGGAAAGAACTTGGGGAATAGGGTGCTGGTGGTCGAAGATGATGTTGGAGAAGTTGCCGTAGACACCGTCGTTAAGGTAGAGCATGTAACCCTTTTCGCCTTCGTGATTGACCGCGACTTCACGTCTCGCAATGACGTTCGTGGCGAGTGTGAACGCATTGGAGGCATAATAGCGGCCAGGCTCGCCAATCACCCGGACGTTGGCGGGGAATTGCTCCTCGAGAGCTTCATTCAGATTTCCTGCAAAAGTCTCAAACGTCTCATCGATAAACCCTCCCCCAACGTCCAACAACTTCAGGTCGAATCCGAGCAGGGCTGCTTGATCGAACACATGTCGCGCGTCTTTGACCGCCTTTCCGAAAGAATTTGGGTCACTTGCCCCAGAGCCTATGTGGAAGCTGACACCGACGAGGTTCAGGTCCAGTTTCTTCGCCAGACCGAGCAGTTCGGCCGCGTACTCCAGACTAGCGCCGTATTTTGTGCTGAGCCGGCATGCACTTTCTGAGTCATCAGTCAAGATTCGGAGCACCAGTTCGGCGTCCGGGTAGCACTCTTTGATCTTGTGGAGTTCATCGGTATTGTCAAAGGTCATCAAGCTGACGCCGACTTTGCGAGCATGTCGCAAGTATGACTTAGTCTTGCACGGCTGTGCGTAGATGATGCGGCCGGGAGAAATGCCAAGCCTCAGCACCAGGTCGATCTCGGCCCTAGACGCACAATCGAATCCAGTCCCCAATTTGGCCAGAAGGCGGAGCACCTCCTTGTCCGGATTGCATTTGACCGCTTTGACAGCTGTTAGCACATGCAAATAATTGAAAAAAAGGGGGGGGAGGGGGGAAACTCACCATAGAACGGCTTAACACGGCCCAGGTTCATTTTCCAACGGAGATGCTGGCGGTACACTTCCCCTAGATCCGCCACGTAGAACGCATCTTCTTCGCCAGGCTCACAAGTATCAACGTTGATACGAGCAATCTGCTCCTTGAGGACTTTTTGAATCAGCGCCTTGGAGGCCAAACCAGTCACATCGGATTCAACGCCATGATTGGTGTCAACAAAATCGATCTTGTCGATTTGGTTGTCAGTCACAATTGTAGTATTGGTTTCTTCAAAAGCGATGGCAGAAGGTGCCATAACCATTCAAAATGGTTATGCTGTGAATTTAGTTGAAAAAAAAATCCCCGACAGGTGTTAGGGAGGTTTTCGGGACTCGGATCCTCTGGGAATTTGGCTGTGCCTCAGCGACTCTCCCTCACGAGGAGGAAGAACCTCGAGTGGCGACCTATGCGGCAGCTGAAATTGGGGAGAGGGCTGGGTCGGAATGTCAAAGTGAAAACACCAAACAGGTCTTGTAGCTTGTGGTTTCAGCAGGAGGCGGGCGAGGCTGATTAACGATGTGACGATGTTTGCAAGCAGATGCACTTTGGTAGCGAAGAGCAAATGATGTTGAAGCCGTGTATGATGTGCCTTTGGTGGCCCCAAAGGCAGATCCGCGAAGTTTTGACAGAAAAGTGTCTCGAGAGGCTGAGGAAGATTGCGGTGAAGTGGTGAGAGAGAGGTGAAGAGCAGCCAGGTAGTGTGCGTTTCTGCTTAATTTTTCGTTGCAATTGACGACGACGACACGGTGGTGGGGGGCAAAGTGTGGATCCAGCTGGGAGTGACTGTGGGAAGCCCTGGAAGCCCAGCAGGAAAAAGTCAGATCCCAGTGACCTCAGTTCTCCAGGCAGAGAGACACCAAGTGGCAGGGATAGGTGAATCAGCTAGCTGCGTTGTCTGCCCGTCGGGTATTGGTCATTCGCTGGTGCTTGGGTGCTGGGTGGTTCCTCCGTTCCCGTTTCCGCCAGGAGATTGAACCGCTGAATTTTTTTTGTATCCGTCGTGCGGGATTTTCAGGGACGCGACCACGTGACTGACACGGATGGCCGGTGTTGTTTGTGCCTAACCGAGGAGATTCCCTATTTCACCGCCATGATGGAAAACCGAGTCGATGCAAGACGGAATATTCTCTAGTCGTAGTCGAGAGCACAGGCGTAAGGTTTCATCGCTGATTCTCCGGGGATAAACGAATCCTATAGGCGAAAAACTCGGCGGTTGGGACATCCACATCTTGATCGGTGTCAATATGGGGAAGTGGAATATTGAGGGTCTCGACTGTGTCGAAGTTTGCCTTGCGCATCCGTGCGAAGAACAAATCGTCCTCTGTGTGTCGTCTTTTGTATCCAACCAAAATGAGCGTTTCGGGCGTACGAGTGGCCAGCTGCCTCAGGGTCTCTACCAGATGCAGACTGCTGTCTGGATTGTAGATGCAATCGGAAACCAAAATGAGATCGTAATTGGCATTGGAGCTATCATCCAGGCTCGAAGCCCAATCCAACACTTCCGACCGAACTGTAGATCCTGCCACAGGCGAAGCGCATCGGATATTGCGCGCCAAGATTTCCTGAGCGTCCTCCAGGTCGGTAAGGAGAATGTCGCATTTGACAAGCTGGGCCAAAGCAATTCCTACTATGCCACAGCCCGCACCGAGCTCCAGCACCCTAAGTCGCCTTACCTTGCTCGACTTGAATAGGGCCGCTAACATGGACATTCCATCAACAGGGGACGTGGACAGCGCTTGTGCGAAGTAGACGAGAAACCCCAGACCCGCGTCCCTTGGTTGACTTGTTAAGTGGTATCGAAACCGAAAAAAGGGGGAACATACCAGATATGCCGTGCAATACTGTCACCAGTCTCCTCCCACATTTTCACGACGCTCTTGTTCGACAAGGCAATTCGTCGCTCAACAATCGGGTCCGTCCGCTGTTTATTAGACAAGGGGAAGATACAACTCCAAACATCGAGAATCTTTGGGATCTCCAACGATTGATAGGCAGAGTCGGCTTCTTTGGCAGTCACGTGGAGCCGCACAGGTCTAGAGACATACTTGCCAGGACAGTGGACAGTAAACTTAAGGGCTCGGGACGAAGCCTGCCACCGAATGGGCTGAGAGTACAAGACGCCATGAGGAGAGTTTGCCTCGACGACATTGGCGACGAGTTCGACATCCTCACTGAAGAATGCGTCCCCCAGATCTGTAGTGACGGAAACTACTGCTAAGACATCGACAGTCTTTTTGCCTACATCGCTTTGCGGAGTGCGCAAAAAGCGAATATACTGGACCATGGCTCCAACGTCGACTGGACTAGACTGGACGTCTGGAGGAAAGAAGAACAAAAAGAAAAGTCAGGTTGAAACTCGCGCAGGGCGGAAGTAGATCAGCTGGACGTTGTGGAGCGGGAAACGGGAAAGTGAGGCGGGCTAGTGCCGTCACCGGATAAACAGTATTGCCGAACCCCGGATTTTTGACCACGTGGGTCGCTGCCAGTCGGGCCATCATCTCCCGCTGTCTGCAGGCTTCCCGCCACCCCCCAGACACTCATCTGGCAATACCGGCAATATCAATTCTGCCCGTGAAGACTCTGGGTTTCTGGTCATGCGACACTCATTGACCTAAGCATGGCCATTGCGAAGCTATTGCGCATCGATACAGCGCGTCTCATCCATGCCCAATCATTGCGCGACTGCCTTACTGCGCTGCCTCCCTACCCCGTAATGTGAATTGTCTGTCAGCCTGACAACTCAACATGAACAACCCCGAATTCCGCCAGACCCTCCACAACATTTCCCATAACCTCGAAACTGCCAATCAAGCGGCTCAGGAGAACATCTACACATTCACCCAACTTTATGTCGATCCATGCCTTGAGGGCATCAAATCCTGTATCTATGCCTGCACTGCGCCTTGTTTCCCCAACAGAGATGATAATATCCGACGAAGGAGGGGCCGGTCGCGTGGCAGAGCCGAATATAACTTTGACTTCTACAATGCCTGGGATGACGACGAGGCACTTGTCGACAGCTCCTTAGGCTGGGGTAATGATGAGTTGGATAGTTTACTCGCCGGTCGTGGTTCGCGGGCGAGCCAGCCAAGAAAACAAAGGGCAATGAGTTATGGTTCTAGAGGTCGTCGGAAACCCTCGGGCCTACAGCCAGATTCTGATCAGGATCCGACTATCATACCAAGCTCGTCATATCTAGGGTTCCTGGAGAGGCTTCCATGGAAGATTGGGAGCAGGAGGCTCCGTTACAAGCCTTCAGCCGCAGATTTGCAAGAAAATCCAGGCGGTGCCCGAGTGCGAGATGCTGAAACCCAGCCACTAATAGAAGAGGCAGATGAAGAAGGTGGTGCGTGGCAAAAAGGTCACGGACGTCAGCGAAGCGATACTGCCGCTTCGAGGTCCACTACTAACTCTCTAAGTTCTCGAGGGGACCTGATTATGAGCGATGAGGACGAAGATGCGCAGCCGCTCGACGACGAATTCGCCGTCATGCTCAGCCGACGTAATACTAACCAAGGTTTTGCTGAAGATCAAAGCAGCGGGAAAACGAAGACATCGAACAGCAAGCGCCCTGGAGTCTCCCGCAATTCCACCCGCACCGTCTCATCCAAGTCGCTGAGAAGTCCCAGTGGAAAAAGTACCCAACGATCAGATTCCCAAAAGAATCTGGCACCTCTATCTTCCGATGTGGTCGAGGAGCACTCTGAACCCCCAACTTTGATGGACCTTCGGCGGGAAGAAGAGCAAGCGGCACAAGAGGAGGAGCTGGAGATCAAACAGAAACGCGAGGCTGCACAGCGCCTAGCTCTCCACAGAGGACTGAGCTCCCGTGACGTTAAGAACATGGTCAATGCAGAAGTTAAACCTGACGACCTTGGCGAACCTGAATGTTGTACACCTGCGAAACTAGACGTCCTGGCGCCAGATCCTACGTCACCCATTGAATCATCGTCTCCAGATCCACAGCCTCGAGAACAAGACGAGTCTACGTCGTCAAGGACAGGCAATCCTAACGACGGAAAAGACCCAACTTGAACCACGACGAGAGAAACCTGATGTCATCCTCACGAACTCTAGATTGTTTGCCCTGCTGATAGACGGCACTGTTTCAAACAAGCGAAGACTCCCATTACAAAATCATGACAGTCGCCACATCGACATTGAAGCGAGCCGCAAGCAGAGAGACCCTGGGCCCATGAACAGACGAAATATCTCCTGATGGCTGTATTGGTGGCCAATTACGACTTAATGATGGGAAAGGAGGGCTATGGCTGTGTGACGCTTAATGTTGTATAGCGGAAAGTGACAGTCACACATGGCCTACATAGCTTGCTGTACTTGTATTGCTGACAACGGTTCCGAGACACTCTCCGTGATTTCAGCTTTCTATATAGCCCGTACTCGGTGTTCCGTACAAGTCGGTTCTTATCTTTAACCAGCGCCGTAGGTGGGGATCGAGCCTCACCAGGTCTTATCTTGTGGCTTCCTTCCCAGACCCAGACGATTGGCTGCGGTGACCCCAAGCCCAGCATCGCCACCCATTTTGCATGCGGCATGCGCTCCTCCTCTCCCTCGTTGAGAACCTCTGGCTCCAGCCTTCCAACAGATCCTCATTTTTTGATGCAAGACACTCTATGTGACTGCCGATGATGACGCCGACTCTTTCGATAGCCATTCCCATCACGATGATATAGACCCCAAGTTCGATCCAAGCAGCAGCGTCCGGTTCCTTACAATTGCAATCGACCCAGGCCTGCCGGCTTCCTCGCGCTGACGGATGGCATGAGCGGCTACAGGATGGAGGACAAAAAGACATGGAGTCCTGAGTCGTCATCGAACCCTTCTGCCTATGAGGGCGACATGGGTAGTGTGCGACGTCCATTCACACGCCGCCTCACCGAGTCCTTCAAGCGGGATCCCAACGCAAGTGTCACGCGATCGGCGTCATTCAGTGCTGCCGATGGGAAGGGATATGACGCTGAAGCGGCTGCTCAGGCGACCGCACTGTCGCCCTTGCTGAGGCGGCTGAAAGGACGCCATCTACAAATGATCGCAATAGGCGGGAGTATCGGCACAGGTCTTTTCGTGGGCAGTGGGAAAGCGCTGGCTTACGGCGGACCGGCCTCATTGTTATTGTCCTTTGCTTTGACGGGATGCATGTTGTATTGCACTGTGCAGGCGCTGGGAGAACTGTAAGTCTCCATGTGTTCTTGTGAATTCGCCATGCTAAAGATCCATCCCAGTGCAGTGCTATTCCCCGTTGCTGGCTCCTTCGCCTCGTACTCGACGAGATTTCTGGTAAGGGCAATTAGCCGCTCTTCCCATCCTGCGTCCCATCTTCCGAGCCCTGACGCTCTTTCTTGTTTAGGACCCCGCCTGGGGCTTCGCCATGGGCTGGAACTATGCCCTGAATTGGTTGACGGTGTTACCGTTGGAGATTGTGAGCGCGTCAATAACTGTGGATTACTGGGTATGGGTCATGCCAGGCGGCGAGCGATATTTGGTTGACGGAGACGAGCAGGTTCAAAATATCTCTCTCAACGCCGCCTGGGTTTCAATATTCTTGGTACTAATTGTTCTGATCAACTTTTTTGGTGTGAAAGGATACGGCGAAGCAGAATTTGTCTTCTCGATCGTCAAGGTTACAGCTGTGATCGGATACATGTAAGGAACCCTTCTGCATCCCGACACAGATGTGTATCGCCCTCAGGCCTGACTTCTGCTGCAGTCTTCTGGGAGTTCTCATCAATATCATGGGTGGCGTCGACAAGAACGGCAATCCTGATGCCAGCTACATGGGCTTCCGACTATGGCATCATCCAGGAGCCTTCCATAACGGCTTCAAGGGACTGTGCAGCACCTTTGTGACAGCAGCTTTCGCTTTTGCTGGAACTGAGCTTGTTGGTTTGGCAGCAGCAGAGACGGAGAATCCGAGGAAAGCGTTGCCTACTGCTATTAAACAGGTGAGTTACATGGAGACTGCCTCCGCGGGGTATCTGACTTGAGCAACAGGTATTCTGGCGAATTACTCTCTTCTATGTTGTCAGCTTGCTTCTCGTAGGCACGCTCGTACCATACGACGACCCCCGCCTGCTAAATGGCCGGAACAGTGCTGATGCAAAGTCAGTTCCATCCCAGCATCCTTTGTTCTCCTTGTCTTTGTGCTTCTATCCTTTCCTAACTCTCGAGACATAGAGCCTCCCCTTTCGTCATCTCGATCCAGAATGCCGGCATTGAAGTCCTCCCGTCTGTCATGAACGTCGTCATCATGATCTCCGTTCTCTCCGTAGGAAACTCTTCCATCTACGGCTCATCACGCACCCTTGCAGCGTTAGCAGAACAATGTCAAGCACCTGCCTTTCTCGCCTATATTGACCGCAAGGGCCGTCCCTTGTATGCAATCATCGTTGCCTCTGTATTGGGACTCCTGGCATATTTAGCGGCCACTCACAAGCAGCAGGACGCATTCAACTGGATGCTCGCCCTCTCAGGTCTCAGCTCGATATTCACGTGGAGCTCAATTTGCCTCGCACACATCCGCTTCCGTCACGCTTGGACCCTTCAGGGCCATTCACTAGACGAACTCGCATTCCGTTCTCCCGTGGGTATCATCGGTTCTTGGGTCGGCCTTGTCTTCAACATGCTCGTCCTGATTGCGCAGTTCTGGACCGGATTCGCTCCCGTGGGCTGGCATCAGATGTCCATTTCGGACCGAGTGGTAAATTTCTTCCAAGCATACCTTGCTGCTCCTGTGGTCGCGTTGATGTATATAGGATACAAGATATACATGAAGACAAAGGTGCTGAGAGCCAGGGACATGGATCTATTTACCGGAAAGAGAGAGTTCAACGTCCGTTTGCTGGTGCAGGAGGAGAGAGCGGACCGGAAGAGATGGCCCAGGTGGAAGAAACTATACAAGTTTCTCTGCTGAGACCATGTTGACTGATGCTTTTGGGTAGGTTACGTTGCTTTGTATGGTCGCGCTCTTGGTCAAACTTGGATGATCACAAAATGAGGGCTCATGAGGATTATGGGCAACTTTGCAGGTGCTTTACGAGGATTACGTTGTACAAATAAATTGATTGTTTCTAGCGAGCGGTCTTCATTTCCACCCCCGATTTCGCGAGTCCTCCCTGGATATGGATATATATATATATCTGCGTGGTTGCAGGAGGAAAAAGAGGGGAATGGTACGCAATGCCGAATACTAATAGTGCCTCTGCCGGCCGAGCCGTTGAAGAGACATGGAGCCTGATGAGTATTTCTGTTCCCATTTCCATTCCCATTCTTATCAAATCATGTCGTTCCACATCCCGAACACAGTAGTACTCCTAGATATATGTATCTACCCATGCGCAGATCGGTTCATCTCGTCGGATGCTCTTTTTGCTCTTTATCACGTGCGCACACGTTTAGGTGTTTATGTGCGGATGTATGCACAGGCATCACCGCTGCTCACCGAGACAGTCGCGAGCCTCGGATGGAGGCAATGGCGCTCCTCCGATGGGAGCTCTCCGCGAAGAGCGCCCTGATCAAGTCGACGACCTCGTCCGCGCTGAACTCCAGACTCAGCTCGCCTTCCGTCCACAGGTACTTGATGTCCACGAGCGAGCTCTCCAGGATGTTGATTAGGTATTGGAAGCGCAGCCAGTTGGAGACGTACACTGCTATCATGGGCACGGGATTTTGAGTTTGCTGCTGCGCGGGGGTTTCGGGGGTTTCGGGGGTTTCGGAGGTCGTTGTTGATAATGTTGCGGTTGGAGGGGTCGAAAGGAAGAGGTCGTCCAGGCTGGCGATCTGCTGGCAGAAGGCGGTGAGTCTGCGCGATTCAGGTTCCGAGATGTCGTCCATCTCCTCGATCGAGGAGATCACTTTGGCGATGACCATGGTCACCAGCGAGCCGATACTTTGCATTAACGCCGACGTCGACAGGATGGGTTTCCACTCCTTGTGCAGCGTGCGGATCCGGTCGACCACCGAAGAGACAGCGTTCTCAATCTCCTGTGAGTAAGGAAACTGGGTGCATGCGGTGAATCCTTGAGCCCCTTCCAACAAGTCCCATACAATGATGCGCTGAGTTTCCATTTCTTTCGAGTATGCCATTTTGGCGAACTTCTCCATGGCTTTGATGTCAGTTTCGATGTGCGGCATGCCCGCTGGTACGGCCATCTCGCGAAGTCGTTCGGCAATGTACAGGGAGTCGTTGTAGCGGTGGATGTCGGTCAGAGAAGAGGAGGCGCCATAGTAGCTGGGTGCTGTGGCGCGGAACATGGCTAGAGCCAATGTAGGCAAGGCCAGGAGTCCTTTTGATGTTGTCGAAGGGTCAAGGCTCTTTTGTTCCATTCGTTCGATGGTTTGGGCGTCCGACAGATCCTTCCCGATTATTTCGATGAGATGGTCTGGGATCTCGCTGATACTGTAGACTTCCATCAATGTGACCTCGTGCTCGGTCTTTTGGGATCCTTGTGCACCATTTGCCTTGCTGCCAGCGTCTTTAGCTGCCTGCTCCGATCTCTTCTCCGTAGGACTCTCATCATCCCAGCCCCAGGCATCTTCATCATCATCCTCTTCATGCTGTGCGACGTGCCCATTCTGCCTATCTTCTTTCTCTTCGCTGTTTTCTTCCTCGTCAAATCCCCAGCCGCTTGTGTCGTCGTCTTCCTCACCGTCGCCTGCATTCGCCATTTCCTCTGTCGACGCTTTGTCCTTGGCATCTTCATCCCAGCTAGCGTCCCAGTCACTTGATCCATTATCGGCTTCCCTTGGTTCTTCTGCAGTTGTTGATATTACCTGTCGTTCTACTCTCGTTACCTGTGTAAGAAGACCTTTTGCAGAAGCAAATGCTTTTCGCACAGCGTCCAGTGTCGCAGCCTTGCGCTTGTTTAGCCAAGTACGCTGGATGTCATCCATCCAGTCTTGGAGCTGGCTTTGCCCATTCCATTGCAATGACTTCAGCTTGTCCAGAATTACAGTTACTCTCTGTTGCAATTTATCGAGATCATCCAGCATTGCGAGGTCAACTGGTAGCTCAGGGGTTAGCCAATCCGATACCAGGAGACTCATGAGGTCCGCAAGCACCGCGTGAACTGCAGCACTTTGTATGGTCTTCGCGAGTGATTCGTGCAGAAAGTTCATAAAGTCAAGCACAAAATCAAGGACCAAATCTATAGAAGGGAGGACTGTGCAGAGTTTGATGTTCAAGGAATGCTGTCCCACGTGGTAAGTCGAAAGTTTCGATCGAGCGGAGCGCCGAAGAGGCTGGAGGATCAGTGCTCTAAGCTTGTCCGTTAGGGGCTCGATGGAATCTTGCACGTCACCCGTGTCGCTAAGAGCTTGGAGGATGGCATCGGAATTGATTTTATCGGATTCAAGCTCCTGGGGTAAAATCTCGAGGCTTGCTTTCTGTGGCTCTCTCCGAATGAGAATCTGTGCATTTAGCTTTGTTTCCAGCTGCAGGCGAGTTTTGAGGCGCAACTCGTCCCTCAAGTCTCGAAGAATGGTTGTTGTCCTAGACTTGAATTCGCTTGTAGGGCTTCTATCCAGCTCTCGCAATTTTGAAGCAGCTCCACAAGGGTCATCATTGGCTAAACGCTCTTCGACGTCTCTCAAGGACTGCGTTGCCAGTGATATATTGCGCAGCTCTTCTCTAAGGGTCTCGGTGAAATTGGTCTCTGTCTCAAGCAGTTCAACTTTGCGTTGGTAGTCTGTTGCCTGGTCTCTCAAGGCTTCGAGTTGCCGATGCTCTTCGACGATGCGTTTGGACTCGAGCTTACAGCGCGCGATGTCCTCCTGAACTTTCTTTGCCTGGGAGATCCATTGATCAACCGACCCAGCCTCGTCCCTGCTCTTTTCTTTGATCTCTTTATTGAGCACACGCCGTGTCTGGGATATTTGGGCAAGGAGCGCAGAGATGGTTGCAGACGACAGATTAGAGGTGATGAGTTGTTCCGACTGCGGGACACTGCCATGGACTATGGCGTCGCACAGGGAAACTGCCGCGTCCGATTCATCAGACATATCTCTCGTGTAATATTGGTCGTGAACGCTTTCGCGGAAACCTGGTCGCTGCTTTGTCGATTCTTTCAAAGCAAAAAGGTTACAACAGTTGCTGAGCAGTCCCACGAACAGACCGAGAGACGCTCTCGTTGCTGATCTTGGTCTCTATGCCCCACCGGAAATTTTTCAGTCCGCAATATTTTGCGGAGTAAAATTGTTTCTTCTCGTGCCCATACTTCACGAAACGTCTGTTCGAGCGCTGGTGCATCAGCAGTCTGACAGGCGGCGCCTTTCCCTGAGCAGGAAGTCAGAAAATCTCATCATGGCCGCATTGTCAGGCTCGGATGGCGATGGCGCTGCAGGAAGTCAAACGCAGGTACGGGTGAGGCTTACCACTCGAGACACAGAACTCGCCGTCGAGGACATCGCTCCAATACTTGTTCCTACATCTTTCCGCCGTCTGGCACTCTCTACCCTTGTCAACAGCCTCCTTGAGACCGAGAAGACGATCCCTTTGGAATTCGTCATCAACGGCACCTATCTTCGGACTACATTGGACGAGTACCTAACGAGCAATGGCATTTCCGCAGAGACAACCCTGTCCATCGAATACGTACGAGCACGCATTCCCCCTCAATATGTGGCATCCTTTGAGCATGACGATTGGGTCGGCGACGTTGACGTCCTGTCCACCACCTCTCCACGAATTCTTACTGCTAGTTACGATGGTCTGTTAAGAGTATGGAATTCGTCCTCCCAGATTCTCGCGACATCTCCCGGCATGGCGCAGGGCGGACATGGTTCTTTCATCAAGTCCGCAAAATTCGTGTCTCCAACTCAAGTTGTCTCGGGAGGATTCGATCGCACTTTAAGATTGTGGAAATACTCTGATCAGGAAGGGTTTGCTGCCAATCTGTCACCACAGATCGAGCTCTATGGGCACAAGTCCTCGGTAGAATCTGTGTGTCCCCATGGTGCCTCTTCCCGAATACTCTCAGCCTCCTCTGATCACTCCGTTGGAATTTGGTCTTCCCGAAAATCAGATGCGCCCGCAGCGCCTGAAGCCCTGGTCCCAAAGACAAGAACCAAGGATCCCAAGAGGAGGAAATTGAATAGCGAGGTTTCGGTGTCGCAGCGCGGCCCCCTCGCGCTGATGCAGCAGCATACGGGACCAGTGTCTGGGGCCATGTTCGATCTCAATGATCCCACGGTGGGCTATTCCACATCCTGGGATCAGACAGTGCGTACGTGGGATTTGGTCACAGCTTCCCCAGTCGACACTCGAACTACGTCAAGCGCATTGCTCTGCATAGAGCATATGCCCTCACTTCATCTCATCGCGGCCGGCTCGGTTAGCCGCGTGGTGAAGCTGGTGGACCCACGGACTTCCGCCGCCACAGTCACGGCCATAACCCTAAAGGGCCATAAAAATTCAGTCGTCAGCCTGGCCCGAGATCCCACCAACGACTACACCATTGTCAGTGGTAGTCACGACGGGACGTGTAGAGTTTGGGATGTCCGAAGCACCAAGCAGGAGAAGGAGGGCGCGGTCGGGCAGAGTCTGTATACATTGTCAAGAGCGAGCCTCAATGGCGTTGCCAGTCCTGCGGTGGGTGATGGTGTCAAAGTTTTTGCAGTGTGCTGGCACAGCCAGATTGGCATCCTCAGCGCAGGTGAAGACAAAGCCGTGCAGATCAACCGTAGCGACGACCAGACCTGACAAGGTGTCCCATGGACAATCTCCCCGCCACGAATCACAAGAGGAGGTCACCAGCAGTCACATCCTTGGCTTGACGTTACCAGAGCTCTCAGTTACCCAGTAGTTCACTAGGAGGTTGAGCCATCAACTTGTCAAGCCTTTCGCGGAGATGGCCAAGCTACGGCAAGCCACAGACGGACAGACCAGGATTGATGACTCGAAATTGACGTTCGCCTGGCTCGGGCAACACTCCTCCTGCTCGGCAAGAACATGACCTTTTCCTCTTTGTGCACTATTATCCGAAGACAAGGTTTCTCCTCACTGTTGGCAGTGGATGCGCTGCGGTGAAAGAGCAGAATAAGTACAGAAGAAACTGGCGCTAGATGACGCCGGAAGACGCAAGGATTCCAGGGACCCGTGCGGACTTCGAGAAACGGACAAGGATAAGCACAGCACGCCACCGCTAGTGACTTACGTATGCTATGCGAAATGACTGGGCGGTCAAGACGGACTCGAGCATCAGGCATTGGCTGTTGCTGGACCAAGAAACAACACGTGCACGTCGAAGATCTCGGAGAGGCGGAGATGAAAAGGCCGAAAAGCGTACAAAAGTGGCAGGTTTGAGGTGGTGCGGCATGCATCAGCACAGGCTACCCGGCAGAGGTCTAGCCGTCTAGCCACATCAAAAGAGATCCGGAGGTATGAGGAAAGACAGAGTTTATGTAGTGGGAGATGCCGTGGATTACAGATTGCGATTGCCAGTGGTACAGGAGTGGATGGAGGAGGAGGCGAGCGAGCAGATGGCGGGAACCTTGCTTGGGAGCAACAATAGCAAAACGGGGTACCTCGTACAGAGCCACACAGTCGATCCGCCACAGTCAGGAGGGGAGAATGTACCTACCTAGGTAAGGGAGGGAGCAGAAGAAAGCTGTCCAGCATCATATGGAATCCAATCAATCAAATGTGAGGAGGTAAAATATCCAATTCAATAATACCCTCGAACTAACCGGCGCGAGTGGGCTATGGCGACGGGGGCCTTTTATTTAAACTGCCACGGTTGCATGATTATTGCGCGGGTGTTTTTGGGCATGAGTGGCCCAGGTGGAGAGAGAAATGGCCTAGGGAGCCACGGTGAACAGGCTGTCCAGGTAGTCCGACGGGCTCCCAAACGCGATCCAAAGAGTAAGTACAAGTACCAAGTACATAAAATACACGGTGGCTGGACCCTGATCCCCGCCGTGTCTTACTGGCATCACTTACCTTCCAAAGCTTGGCTCGCCCGTCTGGTTCCTGAGCCTACCGTTCCTGTTTAGGCGCCTACGAGTAGCAGTAAACACCGACTAGTAGCCTGGTGGCCCGAACCAACCCCTCCCTCCCAGCTCGCCAGGGCCCCCCAAAAGACCAACCGGCGCCCCCAGCCCGCTTAACACCATCCATCCGCACACACTAAACCTACCACCTGCGTCTGCACCCTGCAACCTGCGACTGCGAAAAACCGCAACTCCAAAACTCCCCTTCCACTCGCTTGCCTGCTGTCTGTCCATGATTCAATCCTTCTCACATTTCTTCACTCTCGTTCAAATCAATACACCCATCTTCATCCCTCGTATCTGTCCATCTACTCGGATTCTTGGATATCGCTCGATCGCTGCCCCTTTCGCCTTTCGTCTCAGAGTTTGCTTGACGACTGCCGTCTCAATTACCCTGGGTCCCCCTACCACCACCACCACCACCACCACCAACACACCCCCCTGTGGGCAGTTCTCTCGGTTATACAAGTCCAAAAATAAATCTATCAGTTCGACCATCTGACATAAACGCTTGGTCCAGCGATACCCATCATTCCGTAACGGCACATCAGTTCAGAGTTCCGGGACAGATCGTTCTTGTCGCCCTTTGCTGACGAGAGAAGTTGGGGGAAAAGGTCTAAAGAAGCATTACATTATTGTTGTAGGGCGACAATTGACACTATCTTTTTGGGCCATCGGGCAGTGGTTGCTGACCACATTCTGTATGCAGCTTGCCGTTCGCTGTCCAACTGCTTCCCATGGTTTCATCCTAGTCTTGCACAGCTAAACCTCTTTGCGTTTTGGCTACGGTCCGAACAACTCGACCGTCCCGCCAGACACTCTCTGGCCGTGTCCTTCAATAGTCCCCATCGGGTACCGTCGCGTTCCGCCGAAGCCACCTTCATGCCAATCAAGCTGCCCAAGGGATTTCAACGACGGAAATCTTCAGGCCATGCCTTGGACGAGGTGCGCAACCCTCCCGGCGAGTCCTCCTCTTCCTTCAGAGTTCTGGAGAGGCCAGCAAGCAAAGAAAAATCTTTCGATGGTGGCAGGCATTTGAAGATAGCAGCTACTGGAGCACCGCCGCCACCGCCAAAGGATCACTTTGACCACGGGGAGGTGGATTTATTTGCACTGGCCCGCCCAGATGCAAGCAATCGGTACGCGGAGAACACAATCAAGGTTTATTATACGAACTGAATAAGACTGACAAGACTGTCTAGGGGAAGTGGTGGCACTGAACGTTCCCGTTCTACAGCCCCTAACGACAGTGCCGCATCCTCTGCCCGCCTCAGCACGTCTTCGACCAACCCCTCTTCCATTGACACAAAGTCGGACAAAAACGCTCAAGGAGGCGCTGGATCAAGGCCTTTCAACGATATTCCCGCACCGTATCCTGGGTCGACTCGGCCTGGTTTCATCCGCAGCCCTGCCCGAACATTCTCCTTTGGGGTGGTAAAAGGGAGTCGAGGATCGCCCGCCTCGCCGACCAGTGCTTTGCCTCCATTAATGGACACTACCAGAAACAGGGCAGTCACGACAAGCACCACAAGTACAGCCACACCACCAAGACTCTTTGATACCGACTTCTCACTGGAAAGTTCCGAACTGGATGAGTTCGGAAACATGTTTGACCATATCGGGTCTAGTCATGACGCGGTCCCCAGCCGGCTTATACACCAAGAGGTACGAGAAAGCTCCGAAAGTTCTCACAATATTTCGTGCTGATGTTTCACAGGCCTCGATATCTTCTCCTCCTACACATTATCCTCCGACCTCTTATCCAGGTGCAAGTCCAGTCCGTATCAACCGGGCGGCTCCTCCTAAGCCTATCTCTACCGACCGGTCCCAAGTCGTTGAATCATCTCCTTATTCATGGGCTTCCCATGATTCCAATGATCGTCTGATGCGGTCCCCGAGTCCGTCCAAGACGATTACCCAGGGAAGTCCCATGAAGGCTGGAGAAACTGTGTCACATCCCGGAAGGTACGGCTCCATGTCGGAATCTACAGTTACTGCGAGAGTGCCAGAGGGTCAAACAACCCTTAAACAAGAGGAGGAGCTTCAACCCGCACCCTTAATGCAGACCAAGTCTGCGGACAGCAATACCGCCTTGAAAACTCCTGCTAGAGATGTCGACGGCGGATTGTCTCCAAGTTCGACACATAGCGCCACCTTTGATCCAATTATTGCTGCCGATGCCCAGCTTGCGAATATGTACCAGGAGGCCGAGCCGGTGCCAGCCAAGTCGACTACCATGAACAAGGTAATGACGCCGGCACAGTGGGAACGTTATAAAGAACAAAAAGAGATGGACCGGCGGCTTGGCGCTCTCTCTGATGACAGTGGTTCCGAAGCGGGCGACAATTCCGAAGACGATGACGAGCTTGAACGGAGTCGACAGGCAACAAAACAACGTCGAAAGCAAGAAGCTCACCTGGCCGTGTACCGGCAAACGATGATGAAGGTAACAGGCGAAGCGTCACAAAATCGGTCAGCGAGCAGTCTCAGCATGCTGCGGCCGGCCGACAACAACTCATCAACCGATCTCAATAATCGCTTATCACGGATGACTTTAGACTCTAAGCAGTCCGGTAGGAGCAGTGGGGAGGATGAAGAAGAAGATGAGGATGTGCCGCTTGGAATTCTCGCGGCACATGGGTTTCCCAATAAAAATCGGCCGCCAACACGTCTTGGGAATTCCCCGTCGAACTCCAACTTGCGCAGCGTCAGTCAGGCTCAAGCGGCTCCGTCGGTGACTAGCCAGGCTCCTAAAGGAGGCAACTTACCTGTCTTTGCTCGACAGCTGCCCCCTGATCCCTACTACGGAGCTAGCCTTGTCAATCCCTCAAATCGTGAGGCTCTGGCCCTTCATCCTTCCGGCCCACCCCTAGGAGCTGGCCCTGCAACGGCCCACCCCATACACCCTGCAGGCCTTGTCGGAGTTATTGCTGGAGAAGAACGTGCTAGAGCTGCCCGAAGGGGCAGTCCGAACCCTGCCGGCAACTACGACATGCCTCCAATGGGGCCCCCTCCTGGCATGGTGAGGTCGCAGACTACGGGAACTATGCCCACCATGGGCTATCCGGCCATGGGAATGCCAGGGATGCCGGGGATGACCCCAATGCTGAGTCCTGGGGATCAAGCGCAGATTCAAATGTCTCAACAGATGACTCAAATGATGCAGATGCAGATGCAATGGATGCAGCAAATGTCACACATGATGGTAGGACCGATGAATGCACCGCAAAACATGCCTCCACTCCCAGGTCTACAGATGCCTCCGTTTGGAAGGCCTCAGTCAATGGCGATGCAAAATCCCCCAACTCCCCAAGCGAACCAAAGGACCATGAGTACTCTCAACCCCAGTATGGCGCCCTGGAATAGCAAGCCACCAATGTTGCCATCCATCAATGTCAATGGAAACTATGCGCCTTCAATTGCGCCCTCGGAGCGTAGCAACATTGGCCTAGCATCAAGATATAGGCCCGTCTCCACCGCTCCTGAGCTAGATGTGATGTCTACTCATCGAGCATCAACATTTACGTCGTTGAGTGTGCGACCTTGGTCTACAATGGACCAGGCTCGCCGACCATCCGGGCATGCCACTAATCCTTCGGTTAATACGCTCGGCCGAAGATCGCCGCTGGCGAGCCAGGACGACGATGACGACGAGCAAGGCTGGGCCGAAATGAAGATGAAGAAAGATAAGAAGCAGAAGACATGGGCCCTCCGAAAGGGACAGAACACGCTTTCAGAACTGTACGCCAACGCCTCGTAACGATCCCGCACTTCAGCACTTTCAATGTCTAATATGGGCGTCCTTACGAAACGATGAGGGGCATTGCAGTGTTTGGAATTCTGAGACGGCAAAGCATATATCAGCATTCTGGCGGAAATTGGAAAAAAAGTTATTTTGGGTAATGGTATCAAGAGTGAGCGCGATAGAAGCTCCCCTTCGGATGTATAGAGGGCGAGATGGAACTTCCAGAGACATATTATACGCACAAACTGCATAGTTGTAAAATAATCACAAATCAATCTATCCTGAGAATTGACTGTTCGTGAATATCTCCTGTCTCGCTGTGATATACCGAGTACTGAGTATGGGAACGCGCGAATTGATGCCAAGAGTTGATATCTTGGGCGAGGCGGCGACGATGGTGACGAGGCCGAAATTGCTGACTGGCGGTCGGCGCAAGATCTGACCCAGGCTTGCCCAGGCACCACTACCGCCACCACCACCAAACAGATCCTTCTCGCCTCCTTGTCCGTTGGTTTCTTAGCGAGAAACCCCGAACTGAAAGCAAGCGAATGTTAGACGAACACGAGGTCGTTGCTGCCTTCACCGTTACACTCATCACATTCGTTGGACCAACCTGATCGACAACTCCGCCGACCGTTGCGCTCCCTTACAACCGTTTGTCTCTAAGCGTTCACTGTCCAGTCTAGGCGTTGAGCAGTCGGTAGACCGGGGAAGAAGGCATATACAAACAGCACATCTGACGGCCGGTGAGTTAGATGATAAGCAAAGAACTGTTCTTGTTGAGTTGGTGCTTGCTCCTTTTCCACCCTTGCTAACCGCATTGCTCGGAACAAAAACCTGAGGAACTATTTGGAGCCTCATGCGCGCAAAGCTTGCGATCCTTCTCACTTCTCTGCTTGTTTGCTTGTTGGCGACTCTGATTCCGAACGCTCTCGACCGCGTCCTCCCGCTGCTGCTCCACGGCAAGGACCATCAGGCTAATTTGACTTGGGCATTTCAGCAGCAATTCTTATATCTTCTTGATCAGGCTCGCACAAAGGCCCCCTCCCTCGCTGACATGGTCTCCATCCGGGCTAAGCCCCGCTTCCGACAACACCAAAGAATCGAGCCGGATTACTGCCCCTGCACATTGACGCAGTATGAGTCTGAGCGCACTGGCATGCGAGTCATCGTGGTGGACCAAGAGGGCCCCAAGTTACACGGCTTCTTTGTTCTTGCCACCGAGATCCACGATGACTCTGGGGCACCGCATACGTTAGAGCATCTTTGCTTCATGGGGTCCAAGAGCTACAAATACAAGGGCTTCTTGGACAAACTCGCTACACGAGCATATGCCGGCACCAACGCGTGGACAGCTACTGACCACACAGCTTACACTCTAGAAACTGCGGGCTGGGCCGGCTTTGCTCAGATCTTACCAGTCTACCTGGAGCACGTCATTCTTCCAACGTTGACAGATGCGGGCTGTACGACCGAAGTGCATCATATCGATGGAAGTGGCAACGATGCTGGTGTCGTATACTCGGAGATGCAGGGCGTGCAAAACATGGCGTCGGAACTGATCGAGCTCCAATCCAAAAGGATCCTGTATCCCGACGGGGTGGGTTATCGCTATGAGACTGGAGGCATGCTGGAGCAGCTCCGTGCCCTTACCGCCGACCGCATTCGAGAATTCCACCGGGAGATGTACCAGCCAAAGAATCTCTGCGTTGCTATCTTTGGGGAAGCGAATCATAACGAGTTGCTGGCCATCCTGGATGAATTCGAAACCTCGATCCTACCCCACATTCCAAGTCCAGACGGCCCCTTTAAGCGACCATGGATGGAGTCCAAACTGCCGTCATCGTTGGAGGAGACGACGCTGTTGAGAGTCGAGTTTCCCGAAGAGGACGAATCTTTTGGTGAGGTTGATATTCGGTTCTTGGGCCCTAACTGCGCAGATGCGTTGGAGGTAGGGGCCCTGAACGTTGCTCTCAACTATATTGCCGGCTCTTCGGCTGCACTCCTTGACCATGTCATCGTGGAAAAGGAGCAGTTGGCAAGCGGGATTTTCTACCAGCTCGACAGCCGCCCGCGGACGGAGATCCAGTTTTCCATGTCCAGCGTCGAGACCAAGCGGCTAGAGGAGGTTGAGAAACGCTTCTTCGAGGTGTTGAAAGATGCGATGGAACAGCCTCTGAATATGGATTTCATGAAGGATTGCATCGACCGTGTGGTGAGAACCAGCAAGTACAATGCGGAGGGCTCCGCCACGGCGTTTGCGGACTTCATCATCTCCGATTACCTGTATGGAAACAGAGATGGGACAACCTTGGAAATTGTAAAGTCTCTGAAACATTATACCGAGATCCTCACAAGCTGGACGGAAGAGCAGTGGAAAGTCTTCATCAGGAAGCACATTTCTGATGCGCCTCATGTGTCGGTCCTGGGCGTTCCTTCTGCACGCTTATCAGAGAAGCTGAAGGCGGATGAGGCCAATCGAATCGAACAGCAAAAAGCCAGATTAGGTCCAGAAGGATTGGAGAAAATGCAAAGAAAGTTGGATGAGGCGAAGGCCGAGAACGACCGCGAGATCCCAAGGGACTTGCTAGGAAAATTCAAAGTCCCCTTGACAGATTCGATCCATTTTGTGACAATCCTCGGCGCTCGAGCAGGCCGGGCATTGGATCTCGGGAGGCGGAGCAACAAGTACCAGAAAATCATTGATGACGATGCAAAAGACGTACCACTCTTCCTCAATTTCGAACACATACCAACCAACTTCACCCGAGTCCACATGATCATTTCTACCGAAACTCTTCCAGACGACCTCCGACCACTCCTGGCCATCTACATGGAAGCTTTCTGGAGCCTGCCCATCAAGCGAGGTGACGAGATTATCGATTTCCGCCAAGTGGTCACCGAGCTCGAGCGGGATACCGTAGGCTATTCAATTGATGCGGCGAACAACCTGGGCAATGTCGAAGGCATCAGAATAAGTTTCCAAGTGGAGAGCGAACGGTACGGAGTGGCCGTCAAGTGGTTGACCGAATTACTTTACAACTCCATCTTTGATGTGGAGCGGCTGAAGGCTGTAACCACTCGTCTTCTTGCAGACGTGCCCGACGCCAAGCGCAGCGGAGATGACATGATGATGACGGTTCACTTCATGACGCACCTGGCTCCAAAATCAATAACCCGTGCAAGGACTACATTGGTCAAGGCACTCTATCTGAAGAGAATCAGGCACTTGCTCAAAGTGGATCCCGAACGAGTCGTGAGCCAGCTGGAGCGACTACGCAAATTACTATGTCGCTTCGAGAACTATCGTGTCCTCGTCATCACCAATCTGGAAAAGGTGCAAAAGCCCGTGAGCACATGGAAACCATTCCTGGAGAAGTTGGACCCGACAAAAGAGATGACTCCCGTCGGTCGCCGCATCGAGCGACTCAGTGAAGCTGGTATGAATCCGGGGAAACTGGCCTACGTCGTTCCGATGCCCACAATTGATTCGTCTTTCGCGTTCGCCGTGGCCCGCGGACCGACTTCCTACGACGACCCGCAATTGCCGGCGATAATGGTCGCATTGGCATATATGAATGCCGTCGAGGGGCCGCTCTGGGTCGCTGTGCGAGGCACCGGGTTAGCGTATGGAACCAACATGGGTTTCGACGTCGAATCCGGGTTTATCCACCTAGACGTCTACCGTTCCCCCGATGCATACAAAGCATTCGAAGCATCCCGAAAGATAGTCTCTGGCTACATGACTGGGGTTGTCGACTTTGACCCACTTATGTTGGAAGGAGCGATCAGTTCTATCGTGGTAATGTTTGCAAATGAGCAAGCCACGCTGGCGAGTGCCGCAGGGATGAGTTTCGTTCGAAGCGTAATGCAAGGTCTGCCGGATGATCATATGCAGAGGATGTTGAAGAGGGTGCGACAAGTGAGTGTGCAAGACATCAAAGATGCACTTGAGAAGGTGATTTTCAATATATTCCTACCTGGGAAGGCGGATATCGTGGTGACATGTGCGCCGGGACTGAAAGAGGTGAGCATTCCTGATATTTGATGTTGATCTTCTCCCTCACTTAGATTCATCCCTGGTTCCTGATTGCCCTACCGGTGCGAAGATGCAGACTGGCAATGTATCTCAGACCAAATGAGCTGACAATATCGATTCGACGACAGGCAATTACCGATGGCTTGAAAGGCGCGGGCTTCTCTCCCGAAGTCCGGGATCTAAATTATTTCCAGGATGACTATGGGTTGAAACCGGTAGATGGTGAGGACGAGGAAGAGGAGGACGAAGAGGAAGAGGAAGAGGAAGAGGAAGAGGAAGATGGAGAGGTAGATGATGACGGCGAGGAGGATGGAAAGGAAGAGGGCGATGACGACTCAGATAGCTTTGGAGGGAGCGAAGGTTATGAGATCATAGAAGGGAATGAAATCTGAGGTTGAAGGTAAAGGAGAAGATGGGTCGGCGTTGCAAGAGTTGTTAGTTTCGAGGCGAGATTTGATACGGGAGAGAGGCAGAAGCCACCATCTTGCTTAAGTCGAATGGCGTGCCTTGTGTTTTCTAGAATAAACAAAGAGAAAAAGATACCCGCAGTCTAGCCCAAGAAAGAAAAGAGTATGATATTGATTGCAGACTTGGTGGACATGAATGGTTTACTCGGGTGAATTTGGCCCTTGTTTCAAGAGTGAAGAGCCGTCGCCGTCGGCTTGAATGGGTTTTGCAAGATACTCCCGAGTCCCCTACCCGGTCACAGCCTCGCCACTATCTCGTACCCACCCGAGACCTCTCGTTATGTATTGATGTGTCTTGGCTACAAGCTCGCCGAGTACGTATGGGCCAGATTCGCAAGAGCAAGAGTTGAGAGGGCGATTGACGGGCATGCTGTTTGGTCTTTTTTGGCAGCTGGCTAGATTGTCCCTTAATGAAATGCATCAGGCATCTCCGCGTTCAGGGAGCCGAGATGCACAGGTCACATACCGGAATAAGTATGGAGTAGGCTATCGACCTCGCGGGGACTCCAGAGCAACACTCCAACATTCATTCATTGCTTTGGAGAGATTTGGAGATGCGAGTGCCACCACAACCTTGGTTTAATCTCTTTCCCCTCAAGATCACGGTTCTATTTAACTTTCAGACGTCCGACCTCATACCATGACGAGCCAGCCAGTTACAGTCTATTCCGTCGGCCTGGCTCCAACAAGGGGAACGCCCCAAGTGCACGAAGACAGTCAATGGCATCGTCAAGTTCAACTCATAGGCCCGCATTCCAAGATGAGCCTATACCAATCTACCCCGACCTTCCAGGCAAAATCGCCATCGTGACGGGCATCGGGCAGTACGGCGACCCCTCGGTCGAAGACAACTGGGGCAATGGGGCCGCCGCGGCATTTGGGCTCGCGCGCTCCGGCGTCAAGGTCTTCGGCTGCGACTTGGACCTCGACGCCGCAGAGCGCACCAAGCGTCGGATCCAGAAGTACGTGCCCGACGCGGTCGTCGACGTCATGGTGGCCGACGCGACCAAGTCCGACTCGGCGGCGGGCTTTGTGGACGCCGTCGTGAAGAGGCACGGCCGCATCGACATCCTCGTCAACAACGTGGGAGGCGCGCTCCGGGGCGGGCCCGTCGAGATGCCCGAGGAGGTGTGGGACGAGCAGTTCGACGTCAACCTGAAGTCCGTGTATATCATGTGCCACCATGTGCTGCCGGTGATGGAGGCGCAGCGCGCCGGGAGTGTGATCAACATCGGCAGCATCGCGGGTCTGCGGTACATCGGCAAGCCGCAGGCGGCGTACGCGGCGGCCAAGGCGGGCGTGCACATGTTCACCAAGCACACGGCCGTCATCTACGCCGACAGGGGCGTGCGCATCAACGTCGTGGTCCCCGGGCTGATCTTCACGCCGATGTTGGCCCGGACCGCCAACTACTACGGCGGCAACTACGACGAGTTTGTCAAGACGAGACACGGCCAGGTGCCCACGGGCGAGATGGGCACGAGCACCGACGTCGCCAACGCCATCCTGTTCCTCGCCAGCACCGTCGCATCGCGCCACATGACCGGCCAGGAGCTAATCATTGACGGCGGCATGACCTCCAGCACCGGCAGCCTCACGAGCGGAATGGCCGAGAAATAAAGTGGACAAATCCATGGTTCAAAGCAGTCAGTGGTGACATGTTTAGCTAACTAGAAGCCTCTTCGCTACGTGCCTAGGTACATAACATAGATACTTTTGCCCGCCTATCTGCTGTTGACTTGTCGGATGAATCGATCATTCCCGCAGAGCCCACCATCAAGTCTATCCCAGACGTAGAGGGCACAAACCTAGATCAGGGGACTATCATCCGGGTTGAATGCCTGTGACTACAACTTTTCACCTTCTGTCCCTAAAAACGCATCGTGAAGACTTGGGATACCCAGTCCTACGGCTGCTGTGGCACCGGCGTCGACAGGCAGGATTGCGCCTAGGAAGGTTTCCGTCAGCGTTGTCTTTGACCGCCGACTATGCAGCATAGAGTCCATTTCTTTTCTTTTGGAGAGCCGGGATGCCGCCTACCAGTTATCCATCGAGCACAATCAGATGCAAGAAAACGAACCGCGGCCCCGACGTCCCAACCGCTCCCTTCTGTGCGTAGGATGCTGCGGGAAGCCCGTGCCTTTCGCTCTGCTTCGGACATGCCGCCCTCGACGCCGCTGGGTGCCCGACATGTCAGATGTTTGGCAGGAATGCCCTCTTTGAGCTTTGGTTCACTTACTACATCATGGGAGTGTAGACCATTCCTGAAGGTTCCAATATATTAATCAGAATCAGAATCGAAATCAAGCGCTCTTTCGAAGGCTCCAAAGCAGATCAACTCACCCGGACAGACGCAGTTCACTCTGACGCGGTCCTTCCCATGGTGGGTTGCCTGACATGATTGTCAGTCGATGCCTTCTGTCTTGGACCCAGGATTGGATGCAACGTCGATGTCCATGCCATCGTCGGCATTCAACCTACCATCGCGCGGGTGAGGTTGACGACGGATCCCTTGGACGTCGGATAGAATATGGCTGGATGGCCACCGCGGAGACCCGCAACACTCGCGAGGTTGACAATCGCCCCAGCGCACTGGCCGTCGTTCTTCTTCATTTCGGGGATGGCATATTTGGCCATCATGATCATGCTTCCCACGTTGACTTCCATCGCCTTGTAAAAGGCCTGCATATCGACTTCCGTCGTGGTTCCCTTGGGCCCTGTAATTCCTGCCCCCAAAAGAGTCAAAAACAGGAAATGGCTGCGACTGTGTCCAAGACATAGGAACAACTCACCGACATTGTTCACTAGGATGTCTAGACGTCCATACTTTTCCACGGCGCGGGCTACAACCTTCTGGCACTCGTCCTCCCTTGTCACGTCAGCTGACACAGCTAGCCCGGCGCCGTTCCCATTTGATTCGATCATCTCGACCGTCCTCTGGGCCAGGTTGTGCTTCAAGTCGACACACACCACCGAACAACCATCTTGAGCCAGTAATAGAGCCGCAGCACGTCCGTTTCCGATCCCATCTCCGAGAGCTCCAGCGCCGGTGACGATGGCAACTTTGCGATGTAGGAATCGCTCGGGCGGTTGGTGTGACATGTTGTCAGTCACAGGGTATTCCTTCGGTCAATGGCGGCCAAAGTTTTGAAGAGCAAGAGCCGCCGGTACCTAATACACATCAATAGCAAAGATGCACCCAAGGGAATTGCTACAACCTCTCTAAACCTTGGCGCGGAATTGTAGTCTTGTGTTAGAATCGTTCGACGTCAGCAATCTTTGCCACTGAAACGCTCGCGGAAAGATAATTGACGAGGTACATAACCGGAGCCCAGTATTGAGCACGACGGACAAATGCCTGCGGGGTCTGCTGGTACTTTACCAAGGTACACCTTTGTAGTCCCGATCGACTCCAAATATGTGATGTAGCCTTGCTCGAATTGAGAGAGGGCGCCCCCGCAAGCCGGGGAAACTGTACTCGGTAAGTCGGCTTCGTGGCCGGCGATCACTTCTTTCTTATGACGAAGGGCGTCTGCTCAGCTATACTGGTATGATGTTCCCTATATCACGAGCGACGGTTTTGCGGGGAAAGTGGTAACCAGGATCCTTACAAACTGCCACGCATCTTCAATCTCTTCGGCAAGGCGATATTGGGACTTTGGATCGAGTAATCGGACGCTGGCGACACAAAAAGACACAATGACAGCTCCGGTCCAAGGAAATGGATTCGCTGAAAGGGACAACAGAGCAATTCCTTTTCAAGGTGACCAGCCCTACGGAATGCCTGCAGACTTGGTGATTGCCGGCGCGATGGAGGTTGACACCACCGACGAACGCCTATGGGTCAGTCTGGCATGCGTCTTCTGTTCACCTTTCCAACCCACCACTACTCACTGGATGTCGTTGACCGTTTAAACTTGTTTTAGGTGCCACAAGCTCCATCCGTTCATTTTCGGCCTCTTCTGTTCAATGTGAGCCAGGGCTACTTTGTCAACATTCTGCGGGTTCGAAAAGCTGGCGTCCTGTCTCGCCACCAGCACACCGGACCGGTCCACGCGTTCACGCTCCGTGGGCGCTGGCACTACCTCGAACACGACTGGCGGGCGCAAGCGGGCAGTTACAGCTTCGAGCCCCCCGGCGAAACCCACACGTTGGTGGTGCCGGATGACTGTGAGGAAATGATCACGCTGTTCCACGTCACAGGCGCGTATGTGTACTGCGACCCCCACGGTAAGGCAGAAGGGGTGGAAGACGTCTTCAGCAAGCTCAAGCTGGCTCGCGAGCATTACAAGAGAGTCGGCCTGGGCGAGGATTTCGTGGACAAATTAATCAGATGAGAAATTGAACAGGGAAGATCGATCGAGGGAGAGAGGGAAGTGCGCCCATAATGAAACCGACGACGTGGTTTGCTTCGCTGCTTCTTTTTTGCTCCCCGACTGTGAACTTCGTTCATTTTCAACCAAGGAAGCAACGTAAATGAGAAACCGGGACTCGATACCGGGTGAAGAACTTCAATGTTTTGTCTGTTCCCTTTTCCTTGATGGCCCAAATGGCCCCAAGATGGCCCCATCCGGGCCCCATTTTGCCCCTTCCATTTCATGGGTTTATCATATGCGTCGCCGTAGGGTACTGCGTGCATTGAGAGTATCCCTCGCCGTACTGACCCCTACTGCCCCTGTTGGATTGCCTTGTCTTGGCATTTTTGTCACTGATGTCAACCTTTTCTTGCCTATTCAACCTCGAACTCAACGCCTTCTTCACAACCTCAGGTACCCTTTTCTTTCCACCTCACCCTCTCTTTCTGCTTCATATCTTGACGTCTCAAGGCTGGACTGGACTGTGCCGTGGCGGATGACTCGTTGATGCTCAAGTTCCAAGTCCTGGACCTCCGGACACCGAGTGCCAGGAACAGTCCCAAGGCACGTTAATCGCAAACGCAATGCCAGTCATTCTTCCGCCATCACTGTCACACGACTCCGTTGACTCGACGGATCGAAGATCTTTCTCCTCGATCTCCATTTAGTGAAAATCATAATATAGAGCAAATGGCCCCTCCACAAGGGCAGACCACATATAAGAAACAGCCCGGGGTCCTATCAATCTCCAAAGACAGGAAGTCCGTGTCATGGACTCCAGCCCAGCCGCCAGATGCGGCTCCGACCCTGGTGCTGTCTGCGGCGAATATTACGAACCTCCAACAGACGCCCGAGACGAATCCCAAAGTGATGCTCAAAATATTTGCGCAGGATCCCGGGCAGTCAGAACCAGTCGCCCATGTCTTCACTTTTACGTCTTCCAAAGATCCACGGGGTGAGGCCAACGGCATCAAAGAGGCTCTGGCAAATGTCATTCAAGCACAGAAGGCGGCTCAAAATGCTGCTGCCACTGCCTCGGCGGGCCAGTCCGCTGCCATGACAATGGCCAACGCCATTTCCGGCATTGGCCGAGCAACTAATATCTGGGAAGACGATGAGCGGCTCAAGTCCGACATCAAGCTCCAGCAATCCTTAATGCAAGAAGAGCCAATGTTGCAAAAGACATTCAAGGAAGCGGCTAGTCTCAAGCCCGAGTCAATGTCCGATGCACAATTTAGAACCCAATTCTGGTCCTCCCGAGTGCATCTCCTCCGAGCCCACGCCCTCTCCAAGAGTCAAGGGAAAGGCAGCTTCAATGTTTTGGCCGGGATCAGAAAGGATGATGGTGGCAAGATGAGCCTTAGGCAAGACCAGATTCGCGCCATTTTCGAACAATACCCGGTCATGCGAATCGTCTATGACGAACTTGTGCCACGCAAGATCGCTGACGACAAAGATTTCTGGTCGAGGTTTTTCCAAAGCCAGCTGCTCATGAAACTTCGTGGTCTCAAATTCGATCCAGTGAGGGAATCCAGGGATCAATATATCGACGTCGACCATTACCTGAACCACCCCTTGGTTACTGGTCTGCGGCCCACAGCAACCGAGATGCACATTCCCAAGTTTATCGACCTGGAGGGAAACGAGGAGAATTACTTTGGGTACGGCAATCGACCCGAGACGGAGCTGCGGCCGACAATGCTAGACAAGGCGCCCATTATTCGGAAACTCAACGCGATCAGTGAGAAGCTCATGGCAGCTGTCAAACCCTCCGACGTTGATGCATCTGCACCGATTGGCATGACCGAGGCCGCGTATGAACAGCTCAAGCTCCGCGATTTGGAAGGTAATCCAGAACAACAACGCATCATTCTCAACATCCGCGATCAGAGCCGCTTCTTCTCCGACGGTCAAGCTGGTGCAAGTACCGCCGTTGAAAGCAACCCATTTCGAAACATCGATCCCGCTAAAGCGATTAAAGACGCGCACGCCGATATATCCACGCATTTCTCTCAGCCTGGCGTTGGTGTCATTCCTATCGGTGAGTTCGAAGAGGACGAAGACGAAGAGATGGATGACGACTCTTCTCCAAAGATGGAAAGCGGTTCCTCAGTTGCGATGAAACATGTCCTCTCCCTCATCCGAGCCCACCGGGACCAGACCTCAGCGATACCAGAGGCCTCTGGGCTCAGCACGGAACTCTACGACCGACTCACCCTCACACACGCCACAACGGTGGAATTCCTACGGCAGTTCTGGAACGCATTTCTGTCCGGAGACCCATCTCGCGCGAATGAACTGGCCAGTCTGGTCGAAAGCCTCAATCGGGCACTGGAGCGTGTTAATGCCATTGCTGAGGATGCGGAGAAGGAAAGGCAGGAAATCATCCGAGCAAAGGAAAAGGAGCTCAGTGAACGACCTGATAGGTCAGGCAGAAGACATAAATTTCATCACGGTTCGGTCAAGGGCGGACGGCATGTCGTCAAGCAGTTGCTTGGACCTAGCGTCAAAAGTTTGGATATTGCGGTGAGGAGGTACAAGCAAGCCTATGAGGACCAGGTCAAGAATACCGGCGAGGGATGAATCCTGAATGCAGCTTCCTGGTGAAAGACGGATCCTCCCTCCATCTAAGAGTCTCCGGCCCAGTCTTCCAAAGCCTTCTCCGGAAGTACAAGCAGCCATCTTCCGGACCGAACAGACGGGGCACTTATTGTCCAACCGCAAGAAGCAAGTCAAGTGCGAATGCGCCCGACAAACTGTAGAATGATCTCGACCAGATCTTCCAAGGTCGGCAGCCCGCTGCACTGCCTTCTCCGTTAAAACCCGACCTAGCTTATATCCAAGGCCGACAACAGAGCTCCAGGCAAGATATCGACCAGGCCGGCACATATACAACCAATTGCCACAACAAAAAAGTATTCATCGGTCGAAGACATTTAGACTATATGTGACACTCTAAATTCCAAGTGCTGGGATTGTACTAGATAGCAAAATATTTCATTTTTGGTTTCTACAGAGCACCTAGAATTGCCCGTCTTCAGTAAACGAACCCTCCGTTGTTCTTTCTTTCTTGGTTACCTACCTCTAGGTCTTTGATGTCGTTGGAGGGGATGGCGCTTTTGAGCCCCCCTTTTTCCTTTTTTTCGTGTGTATGTGTCTTACAGTGATTTAAAACGGGGTGAGATTTTTGGAACCTCTACTGGAGAGACACGCGGAGAGAGAATAGATTCCTTTCACGGCTTTTGAGCTATTTTCGTCTCGGATCTAACTGAGGGCCGCCTGGCTGGAGGGATATCAGATAGACATGGCCGGCATGCTCAAGAAGACCCCGTGAAATAGCCCAATATCTGCCTCCCAAAGCCTCTCCGCCGACTCTCCTGCTCCCCGCCGCCAGCACCGCCGACACGGTCGCTCACATTCCTCATTCCGTCCGCCGAACTCCCCTCTTCCTCTAACCTGCGCCTGAGCCCTTCGTACTGGCCCCGTTCTTTCCTCTTGCTCGACTCGCCGACCATCCAGGCCGGAATCCTCCATCTCCCCAGTCCGCCCGGTAACAGTTCGCCCATCCAGGCCGTGCCCACCGTCCATCCGACGGCTGCGGGCAGGATAGAATAAGGAAACTGGCTGAGCGCTAACTGCGCCGCTAGCAAGTACGTCGTCGACTTGTCACTCAACACCACGCCTGGCACCTGTTCTCGCCCGCCACCGGTGGTCGTTGCGGCCGGAGACGTCGTGGCGATCTTGTACCGGTATATGCGCGGCACCTCCTCAGCCCAGGCGCTCAGCAGGGCAAACACAAGTCCCGTCGACCCGCTCGGCACGTAATTATACCAGCCCAGGGTGCCGAGTTTCAAGACGACCACCAACAAGGGCACGACCACGACATTGCACCAGAGCACCACCGCGACAAAGCTCGCGAACTTGCGACTGCCCCATATCCTTTCGAGCACTCGGAACTGGTACAACAGGACGGTGGAGAACAGCAGCTCGGTCGAGGTGGTGTAGGCGGCCTGGTAAGTGAGGAGGCGGGAGAATTGCAGGTACGGCCAGAGGTGCGGGTGCGGTTTGATGGGTAGGAGGTACTGGATGGAGAGCGTCGAGACCAGGATGGACACGCCGATCGAGGTCAGGACGAGGAGGCGCGTGATCGGGGTGTGGCTGAAGCCTGAGGTGGTGACCATGTTGGGGGTGAAGGAAGGCAGGTCATGGAGCTGGCTGGCTTGTGGCTGGATTTGAACGACGAGGGAGTCACTTGTTACAATCTTGACATTGTTTGACAGGTGGCTCGGTGGAGACGATGTGGGAAGCCGGAGGAAAGTAGAGTGGCAGACACAATGGACACATGGACACAGCGGCGAGATGACACTGCGGGCGGAGTCTCGTTGTTCCCCGCATCTACGTTTCCCAGCTTCGACAATTCTTTTTCTTATTAATTCTTGCCATCACCCACAAACTCTACCCCCCCAAAGCCCACGGCAGGCGTGCACCAGGAGATGGATGAGGCGTCTATGCCTGGTGCCTTTCCGGCCGCCGCAGACGAGAATATTCCCAGCAGCAGAACACCCAAGAGACGGTTCGTGGGAAGACGCACGGTAGAGGCGCAGGCAAGACAGAGACTCGACGACAACGCCAATTCCACCGTCGAGGAAACCACTGCGGTCACCAACAGGGGTAGTTCAGGCAGCCACATTACAATCCCTCCACATGCCATATCCTAACAGTGAAACAGGTCAGCAGACGGCTCCAAGGGTCTTGAACCAGGTGCCCTCACAAATCCTCGATGACCCCGATATCCATGCGGCGATTGCCTTGCTCCCTCACAATTACAGCTTCGAGATCCCTAAGACCATCCACAGAATAAGGACCCTCGAGGCCAAGAGAGTGGCTCTACAATTTCCCGAGGGGCTGCTGATGTTTGCCACCACCATCTCGGACATCCTGACTCAGTTCTGTCCTGGCACAGAGACCTTGATCATGGGAGACGTCACGTATGGCGCATGCTGCATTGATGACTACACTGCAAGAGCCCTAGGTTGTGACCTGCTGGTCCACTACGCGCATAGCTGTCTGATACCAGTCTCGGCGACCAAGCTCGCCACCCTGTACATCTTCGTCGATATCTCCATCGACACCAAACACCTGGTGAGCACACTGTCCCGAAACATCCCGCCAGGGAAGACAATCGCCATGGTGGGTACCATTCAGTTCAATGCCACACTTCACACCATCAGGCCTGCCCTTGAGGCCGAAGGTCTAAAGTTGGTTGTGCCACAAATCATGCCTTTAAGTAAGGGCGAAGTGCTGGGCTGTACTGCGCCCAAAATCAACCCGGATGCCAATGTTGACCTGATCTTATACCTGGGCGATGGGCGCTTTCACCTTGAAGCAGCCATGATTGCAAACCCCCATCTTCCCGCCTATCGATATGATCCGTATTCCCGAAAATTGACAAGAGAAACTTACTCGCATGACGAGATGCTGAACATGCGCGCCGCTGCCATCAGCACCGCAAGGAACGCTAAGAGATGGGGTCTCATACTGGGGGCGTTGGGACGACAGGGCAACCCGCACATCCTGACCATGATCGAGAACTACCTTGACAGAGAGGGCATACCGCACGTCAACCTTTTGCTCAGCGAGATCTTTCCGGGCAAGCTGGCCATGTTTGAAGATGTGGATTGCTGGGTGCAGATAGCTTGCCCCAGGCTGAGCATCGATTGGGGTTACGCCTTCCCGCGACCACTGCTGACACCCTACGAAGCCCTTGTGGTGTTGGGTGCACGGCAAGGTTGGGAAAAAGGAGACAGGACTTATCCAATGGATTTCTATGCCAACAATGGCCTGGCGCGGACAACCGAGAAGCTCGCTGCACAAGTTGGAGTTGCCGCTGTATAAATATCTAGAGGTGGATAACTCGTTCTCTGTACTCTGCTTGTCTGCATCCAGTATCCAGTATCCAGTATCCAGTATCCAGTATTCAGTATTCAGTCTTCTGTTCAGGAGGATGTAATTGCCGAAGTTCTCCCGGCCGGCCAACGACCTCGAATTTGATATGTGTTCTCCCGCCTTTCTACCTCTTTGACTCCCTCCACGGCGACCGACCTTCTTCTCAACATTCAGCCTCCTGGGCGTGGCATGCATTCGGACATCCATGTAGTTGTCCGCTTCCATGATCAATCCGTGTTTGCGGGCGAGCACCTCCGATGCACCATCACCTTCAGAAATGTCGCAAACTTGCCTGAGCCGCTCACCCCTTCGTATCAGACCCTGCGAAGGAGCAGGCGCGAGAGTATCAGCCAGCTGGCGGCCCAGTCGACGAAATCAAACACCATCTTGAGGCTGAGCCAGAATGGTCAGAATGGCCAGAACGGCCGATCGACCGGCCATGAGCATTCTGCTGACCAGGCAGCCCGCCAGATGCCGCTGGGATCTTTGTACAGCGACAACCCAGCCAGTGTGCAAAGGCCGGGCCACAAGCAACAGAGATCCGTGTCAATAATCTCGCTCACCTCTCCGACAATCGCGGGGGATCTCGAACATGGCGCACCTGGCGGCTGGGCCAAGCCAAAAAGGCCCAGTCATTCACGATCTTCAACGGTACAGATTCAGCATGGTAAGTCAACCCAGGATGTGTCATTGAACGGAGGGCAAAGCAGCTCATCAAGCACAGCTCCGCAACGAAGACCTAGCCAGCAATATCATCGAGACTCCCCAACTCGTCTTCAACTACCGCCCAGAGGAGGTCGGCGAAGCCCATTGTCGACAGCGGCTACTGGAAGTCGTGATTCTCCCACTGATAGCAAACCGAATCCACCCACAGGAACCGTCAGAGACAGGGCACCGGACAACTACGAACCCAATGAACTGCAAATCCCCAGCCCTGTTGATCCCGGCGACGCTGCCAAAGCGTCTGGGACCGGGCCAGACCTCGCCAGTGAAAGGAGCAGCGGCGACTTCTACTCGCTCAGCAATCATTCGCAAGAGACTCTGATGTCGGAGCAACCTTCGGTCATGTCAGACCACCGGCCGGCTTGGGTGAACTCGACGGCCTTGCCTCGACGACCGCCATTGAGACCGACACAGAAACCTCAAGCCGTGAATCTCCTGATGGGCTATGCTCAGCTGAGCGCCACCTTCACGTTGGACGCCTCGCTGATCGACCAGTCGCACTTTGAAGAAGTCAAAAGTAAAGGCTTTCTAGGCGGCCAGGCCGGAGGCGGCGTCGTCGGGGTGAAGAAGCCGCGGCCCAACAGCGGCTTCCTGGGACACTTCAACTTCAATGCGATCGGCGGGTCCTTGAACAGCCTGATGGGCGGCGACGACATGAGTAGCGTCAAGGAGATGCACGCCGTGACCAATTCGCGGGCAATCCCAATCCTCTCGACTCCACAGTCGCTGTTGTTCGTCGACATGCACCTTGAACCAGGCGAGGAGCAGACCTACTCTTACAGCTACCCTCTACCCCGTGGCCTACCTTCCAGCCACCGGGGAAAGGCTATAAAGATTGCATACAACCTGACGGTCGGCGTTCAGGGCGTACCGGGCAGCCGGGACGTCCACACGGTCCGGCAAGTCAACATTCCAATCCGTGTCTTCCCCGGGGTAAGTCACGACGGCGAGATCTACGGACATGACCTGATGCAACCTCACGTCATTCTGCGCGATCTTGCCCGTACCAAGTCTATTTCGACCCCGCAGGACCAGGACGAAGCGGCCACCACCCCGACCACCAAGTCAGCCGAGAAGTCTAGCGTCGAGTTTCTACAGTTTGTGGACACGCTCTTGGACCACAATCGCAGGCGGCAGTCGAGCTCTGGGACGATGGAAGCTTTTCTGAGTACCCAAGATGCCGGAGGCCGCGGCAAGGCTCTCCAGGCCATTGACCGGGCGATCCTCTTCAGCAACGCCTTGTCGGACAGCGAGTCGAGCCCGAACCGTTTCGAGATTTCGCGGAGCGGCTCGCGCGTCGCGGTCATCGTCATCGACCGGCCTTTACATCGGCTCGGGGAGACAGTCACGGCCGTCATCGACTTCTCCGAAGGCGAAGTCCCCTGCGCTTCGCTCAAGGCGACGCTCGAGACGTCGGAGAAAGTCGCGCCCTCGCTCGCGGTCCGATCCGTCCACACAATCAACCGCATCACACGGAAGATATACGCCGCCCGCGCCGAGAACATCCTGTTCGCGAAACGGGCCACGTTTGCACCTAGCATTCCAGCAACCGCGACACCTACATTTGTCACCTCGGGCGTCAATCTCGACTGGAGTCTTCGTTTCGAGTTTGGCACCATCAAGCCGGTCGAGAACGACGAGGGCGAATTCAAGCATGTCACAGAGCTGCTCGAGGAAGTGGTCAACGACGAGCGAGGCACGGTGAATGTCGCCGCGGAGAATTTGGAGTGTGACACTTTCGAAGTCGTGATACCCATCACCGTCTACGGCGATCTCGTCCCCCACGGCAAGGAAAGCGACGAGATCGTCGGCATTCCAATTTGAACAAAAAAAAAAAAAGGGCTAGAACCAACCCGCTGTTGGCGCCCGCCCTTCTTTTTCAAGGCTTATAATACAGTGTGAACTCAAGGACTATAAACGCAACGTAGGCGAGCAGCATCGCCAGCCCGATTAAACGGTGCGTGCCGAGTATAATCATGACGGTCAAAAAGGCCGACGACGTCCAGGTCCAGACGACCTCGTTGGTGTAGTTGCTGGAGCTGGAACCTGAGCCTCCTCCGCCGAGACTCTGCGAGGAGCTCAGGATAGTCACGCCCAGGCACAGGGTCAGCAGGAATATGTTGCTTCCTACGGTGTTGGCCACCATGCTGCACTTTGTCGTTAGCAAGGAGACTGTTCTGTTCGTGGGGGAGAGGGAGCGGGGGGAAGGGGGGACGATGAATATCTTGCTTGGGGAAACATTCTTTGCAGAGACTGATACGATACTGGTTCCGGGGGTGGGCGGTGGATGGGACTTACATTCCTGGATGGCCTCTGTATCCGCTGACGACGGCGACAAACTTCTCCGGTAGAGTAGTCGCCAGAGATAACAAAGTGGCCCCAAACACGGTTTCGGAGACGTGGAGGCTCGTCGCCAGTGATGTGGACGAGTGTGAGAGGACGTAGCCGCTGAGGGAGAGAGCGACGAAGGCCACGATCAGCTTGAGCAGTAGATAGAACAGACGAGTGGAAGGCCGTCGCTTCCTCGTCGTCGTTGTCCTCCTCCTTGGGGCTAGCAAGGCACTTGACTCGTCGTCCATCCGCTCGCCGCTCGCGTCCTCGGCGCGAGAAGGAGTCCCATTTCCAATAGTATTCGGTCGGACATGTGGACCTGGATCCCTATCAGGTCCTGCGTCCGAACCATCATCACCATCAGCATCCTCTTCCTCATCTTCCTCCTCATCCTCCTCCTCCCCCGACTCGGCATCCGATTCCTCCTCGGGCGCATCCAAGATGCCACGATAGACCGACCAGGTTATACCCGCGAGATACAGCGCAAAAACGCCCACCAGGAGAGCACCGTAGACATGCTCGTCGAGGCTGCCGAATCCCCAAAGCACGGCCACGAGAGTGGTGATGCCGAACAGAACAACAGCATAAATCCTGGCGCTGACGTCGTACCTCTCTAGGGCGTTTCTCTGCGCCAGGACGCCCAGCGAGAATGCACCAAGGACATTGGCGACACAGCTGCCCAGGACGTTTCCCAGTGCGAGTTTTTGTCGGTGCTGCGCGACGGCGGCGACCACGACGGCGAGCTCTTCCCACTCTGCCCCCGCTGTGAGGAGGGCAATGAGCGTCTCCGAGACGCGCAGCCGGCGCGCCAGGGAAGCGGTGCAAGAGACTAAGACGTCGGTTGAGGCGCCGAGAGTGTAGACGCTCAGCAGGAAGGTGCAGAGGGGGAAGAAGAGGGTCGAGTCGGCATCTTCAGAAGACGCTGTGATGGCCGCCATCGATGGCGGGTTTGAAATTGCCAGATGTTGCTCCGTAGCTGGATGGCAAACCCGAACTCAGACTTGATGCCAGGCTTGGGGCAATTCGGCTTTGCTCTCTCTGCTCCAAGACTCAACACGATTAATTTGTGGTTGATGTTTTTGTTGTTTATTGATTGCATGCCCTTACTCAACCAGCACCGTCCCCGTCTGCGCACATACACATACACAGATCGTCTCTGGTTCTTGTTACAAAGTAAAGCGGCCTTGGAGAGGCAGACGGTACATCCCTAAAGGTATCGAGTGTAGAAAGAGGCTGTGACGTATTTTCTATCTTTTCCGAGTTTGTTTTGTTTGTTCTGTTTGCCGTATTTGCAACTGGTCGCTCGTCAACATTTGAATCCCCATTTTGTACGAGGTTGAGCGCCTGCACAGGAATTTGACCTACCTTGGAACGCAGATCAGGATGCCGTTGGATAAATCGCGTTATCCACTTCTGTCCAACCCTGTCTGGGCCGCCAGATGTCTGGCTGACAATGGCAGCTAGTTGGCGAACGATGGAATGGGTCGGGGGATGTCCTTGCGCCTCAAGGTCAAGTATCCAGCTCTTTAATAGCCTCTCTTGTGTATCCGACAGCAACTGTTGCGATTCGTGGGATAGAGGTCTCGATCGGGTGATGCCCTTGAGTCTGCGGCTCAAGGTGGAATGATCGATGTCGTTTGCGGCGGCGGCGGCGCGAATAGAGGAATACCGACGCGATTGATAGTCGGTGATGGCCTGCTGTATTCGAGCCTCTCGATTAGCCTCCATTTGAGCGATTGACGAGTTGGTGGTTGGTGGTTGGTGGTTTGAGAGGTTGCAAGATGGCGCAGAATACGTGGGGGAGGAGTTGTGACGCGTGTGGCACTACTAGGGCGTGGCATTTCATGGTCAGAAGACTTGCGACGTATGTACGCATGAGAGATAAAATCATGGCCCGCATTGTGGGTTACTGTCACGACGCCAGTAAATATATATACCCATAGAGCGGCCTGTCCTTGCGATTGTGCTATGCGAAATAGATTTTAAAAAAAAGGTGTTATTTAAGTACAGGTATTAATATTGTACCTCTCCAGACATCACTGTTGCCATCTGCCACCTTATCTCGTCTCCCAGGGACCATACCGGGTAGCCCTGGTGGTCTTCTTACAACTTCGCGCCCTGCGCCTCTTTATACCTCCTCCTCTCGAGCGCCTTCAACTCCGCCCTCTTGATCTTGCCAGAGATGGTCTTAGGCAGAAAGCCGCTATCCACGAACTCGATCCTCCTAGGATACTTGTACGGCGCCGCGTTCTGCTTGCAAAAATCTTGCAACTCCTTAACCAGCGCCTCGCCGGCCGCGCGAGACGCTCTGATCTTGGACGTGGCCGAGTCCGTGAGCACGATAAAGGCCTTGACGACCTCGTCGCGTTGCGGGTCCGGTGAGGACACGACGGCGGATTCGACCACCGCTGGGTGGAGTTTCAGGGTCGATTCGACTTCAAATGGGCCTGCATGTAGCGTGCGTCATTGGTTAGTGAGACTTCGCGGCAGCAAGTTAATCTGCGTTATAAATGGTGTTGTTGGCTGAAGCAGGGATGATGAGCCGGCAAGGCTCCCAATGGACGAGTGCTGGCATGTCCACTCATAATAATTCAGTCTTAAATAAGCGAGGATGCCTGCTTTTTGCTCTTTGGATTTTGCAGCTTCATTATAAAAGATGAGGGCTGGCGTGGGCATGTTTCGGAGAGGAGGAACCTGGGGCAACTCACCTATCCTGTACCCGCTCGAGTTAATCACATCATCGGCTCGACCCACAAACCAGAAATATCCATCCTCATCTCTCGTCGCGCGGTCGCCCGTGACAAAATATATCTTGCCGTTCGGATAGGTTTTGATCTTGGTGTCAATCATCCCTGTGGACTTATCGATGTATCCTTCGAAGAAACCAAAGAAATCAGTGTCGGTCCTCGTCTTCGACACCACAATGGCGATGTCTCCTTCCGCTCCGGGGGCCACAGAATTTCCTTCGGAATCGATGATCGTCAAGGGTACGCCGGGAAGTGGCTTCCCCATGCTGCCTGGCTTGACCTTGTTGACTTTCTGATTCGCACAGACTACTATCGTCTCGGTCTGTCCGTACCCGTCGAAAATCTCGATCCCACTTGTCATCTCCTTCCAGATGCGAACCACGCTCTCATTCAGAGGCTCTCCTGCACCGCAACAGTGGACCAACGCTTTTGGCTGGCCCTTTTCCGTGGCAAAAAACCGCCGGGTCTCGTCGAGAACAAGTTGTCTGTACACCGTCGGCGGAGCACACAGTGTCGTGATGGGGAACTTGTTGAGTACTTCGAGCGTCCGGCGCGGGTGGAACGCCAACCTGTCATCGTGAATGAAGATTGTAGCGCCGCAATTCCATGTCGACAACCACGACCACGCAGCTTTAGCCCAACCTTGTTCCGAGAGGTTCCAGTATATCTTGCCCGGCGATAGATCCAACCAATGAGTTCCCGTCAGGGCGTGCGCCAAGGGATACGACGTTTGCGTGTGCAGGACCATCTTTGGTGGACCCGTGGTGCCGGAAGTGAAGAATATCATACCTGGAGACTTTGGACCCAGAGAGCTTGGCACCGGAAATCTGGCGTCGGAGGGGATTTTGTTTAATGCTGAATGGAAGTCAGTGACCCCTGGGGGCGCTGTCCCATTGATCTGGACTATGGTGCGCAAATTGGGACATGTGGCCCTGACTTTAAGGCATTTGGCCACCGACGTGGCATCCCCAATGAAGGCGGTAGCGTGAGAGACTTGGAGTCGGTACTCGATGTCCTTGTCAACCAACAGCGTCGTACACGGGCACAAGATGATTCCGGAGCGGAGGCAGGCAGTCGCTGTCTCCCACCATTCTGGGACACGGGGTGCGATTATGATAGCCGTTTCACCTTGCTTGATGCCCAAAGATGCAAAAAGGCATGCTATGCGTTGCGACTGGCGCGAGAAATGGCTGTAGGTCAACTGCTTTGTAGTGCTGAGGGATTGGTCGGTCCAGTAGAGAGCTACCTGGGAGGGATCTCTCCACGCCCAATGGTCGACAACATCACTGGCAAAGTTGAATGAAGAAGGAAGGCGTAAAGGGGAGACCGGGACAACGGAACTCATGTCGGCCTTTTTGAAGGTGGGTTTGTCCGCGTGAGTATATACTGCGATATATCGTGTACCATATACCTTGCCCCAGGCTCTCGTCTATGGTTGTGATTTAAGGTTGAAGGTTGAAAACAGAAGGTCTCAATATATGACATTCATGAAGGGGGCCAGACAGGAGTTCACCACGGGGGAGATGGCGCGAATGCATCACATCGACTTTGTGGGCACGGACCTGACGGTCCGGAGAACCGGGGGGAAGGAATTAACCTCGGCGAGGCTGGGTGGCGCGGTGGGGACGGTGTCATCGAGCCAATATCGGCGCAGCTTCTCCGCAATACAAACAGGACAAATCCACCAAGAACCTGTGGAGTAAGTGGAGAGAAAAAAGCGGGGGACAAAAAGGGAGATCTGATTCCCTCGTATCCCTCGTGTGGTGCAGCAACCCACCTCGCTTTCTCTACAGTAGATCGAACCCCAAACCGCTTCCGCGTCCCAAAGCTATGATTTCTTGGTCTGAGATCCGACCCTTTCTTATGGCGAGACATGACTTTGCCATGGGTGGGCTGAGCTGGGTCCCGCCAGCGAGGACCTCGAGGATCTCGAGGACTTTAGTTGTGGCCCACCTCATCATATAACACTACATATACCTCGTATCTATGTACCTGCCCGTCCTGCTGATATTGATATTATAGACAGGGTTAACAGAACCACATAGCCGAACTCCAATAACGCCGTCACCACCTCTAGGTCGCTCCCATGGATACCTTTCTTTTTGAGCTTCGGTGCATGGTCTATGCTGAATGTGTCAAGATTCGCGCCATTGGGCTCTTATACGCGAACAAACGCTTCTACAAAGAATTCATTCAATTTCTGAGAGAAAGCATCGTCCTCGGTTTCCATATCGACCTTTCGGCACCATCAACCGCCGTCAAGCTCATTAACTCGGACAACTTCCAATGGGGCAATAACTGCACGATCGATGCCACCTCGCCACATCCCGATTATGGCATGCTTGATAGGATACCAGTGGACCGCTTTGGAGGAATACGCATTCTGATCGATGCACACCGGATGTCACCGACCCTGGCCTACTTGTTCGAGGTTGGCTGCAATGCAACCGACTGGTCACCGTTTTACTACCTCGATGGACGGATTCGAATAGGCTGCCTAGAGCAGAACCCGAGATCTATATCCTGGAAGGAAGATTGATTAATCGCCTGCCACCAATGACTATCTAAGTCCGATATAGGGAGTCCCGAGGATGGCATTTTCGGGGAGCTTGGAACCGAAAGGTCCCCAACTACAGCTCGTGGGACCCTGTCACGAAAACAGCTTCAATCAGGCACGAGGGATCCAACTCCGAGGAGGAGATCACACTGAGACCCTTCTCACGCATTAGATACACTGAGCCTGTAACTATTGAACTCCCGCGCAATACACCTTGGGAAAGACCGGTGAACAACCTCAAGGCGGGCCTCGTCAAATCTTGCAGCCTGAAGCGGTCTTTCGGCCTGGATTTACGTCCCGAAGCGGAATGGAGCGATGACGACACCCTCGCCATTGAAGATGCCCTTCACGTGTGGCTCGACTGCCTTCTTGACGACATGGAGGGCCCAACCGCCGCACTTTTACAGCGCGATCGACTCAAGTTCTGGCGCTCGGGGTATGAATACCAGATGGGTTGGCACTTCCACGGCTTCGTGCTCGATGAGGCAGTGCCGCGGGCTACCTGGACGAAGAGCTCTTCGACCACATCAAGCAATCCTTCCACGGCAGGTTCATGAGCGCGAGCGGAACACGTCGGCGCCGCGTCCAGGAACACATCGAGACGGCACGGCAAAAGCGTGTACTTATACCCGGGCAAGCAAGCAGGCTTCTGGTTCTACTCGCACGAACTTACACGGCTCGGATGGCACGCCGAGGCCGGCGAAGACGACACCTTCTGGGAGACGTGCTACCCGGCTGGAATCGAGCCCAAATCCCGGAACGATTCCTGGAAAGGACGCGGCGGCACAGCAGCAACTCATTGACATGAGGTATTGTCTGGAACCCCCCAGAGCATGACGTGGACAAGCCGGCCTGCCAGATCTTTCCGCCGTACCTTGGCGGATGCCCCTTATGCGACCTGGAGGACAGGAAGAATCAATTGCTCATCATGCTGCAGTACCATCATTTACGGGATGGCCTGTTCCACTTCAACGTGAGACCTGAGGAGGCACGGCTTTTGGGCCCAATTGTTGGGTGAGTGAAGACCTTCTTACAGGCAGCATGTATGGTTCAATGAGCGAGGGAGTGATCAAGCGAGGGTAAAGGTCGCTCGCTGGCCAGCCAGGACAAAAAGAGAAGAGTAGAAGTCTTTTTCATTGCCTGCATGGCCCGTCACGCACCACCTCCTGTAGACATCCAAAGCGACGACGCACGTGGATTCCAGAGCAGATTTGGGACAATGGCTACTGGCGAAGCAAGGAAGGCTCCTCTTCTCTTCGCTTGAATTAGGCTATTATCTCGACAGAATGAGGCCCCCAGTGGTAAGTCATTCCAGGGGGGACCCAAAAACAAAAAGTACTTTTGTGACAAACACTTCCACATGTCCATGTCCATGTCCATGACCACGACCAAGGCCTCTTGGCCCGTTGTTCAGGCAGAGAGAACGTGAATCAGGCCCCGGCTTCCCGTCTAAGTACCAATTAAGTTCAGAATTTGTCCTCTCAGCAGCAGCAGCGCGGCCCCCTCTGTTTTCCCTTGCCCCCCAACGCCTTCGTCTTGGTCGCCGGTCGGCCCATTATGCGCCTATATTCACCATTAAAGCCCGTCACCCACCGGACCACCGTTTTATGCACGGGCCCACCCGCCGCGGGTGACAGACAGAAGAAAATTCGTGCATCTGGGTATCACTGACAAGAACAACCATGAAGGGAGTAGAGCACTGCTCTACAATTTCATCATGCCCAAGAAACGCTCGCTTTTTTTTTTGGTTCGTGTGTCCCTTTCCTTTCCAAATGTTTTTCCAACGCACCAACATTCATTCTTTGGGTTCCTGGGAGAGTCGTGGCTTCTTAGCAATGTGTCCTGGGTCATCATTATTAATTTCTTGGAGTCGTCTCTGCAGCTCTTCAACTTTGCGCTTCCACTCTTCTCGTTCTTGGATGGCTCGGTCCCGTTCCCGGCACAGATTCTGTTCGTTATCGTGGTATACCATGTTGATGACTTCCAGTTCGGAGACTCGCGTTCGGAGCCGGTTGTTGAGGGCAGCTAGTTGATCATAACTCATGAGGGGCTCAACGTGCTGTTGGCCGTTGCTCATGGGGACCGTGCTTGGAGAGGGTTGCGTGGGGTTGGGACGGAGAGCTGGATCGGCCGGAGAGCCGTTGTGATTGTTGTAGTGAGGGTCTATCGTGGCGGCTACACTGTCGAAGAGGTGTTGAGGGGCGATGTTGGGGTCTTGGTGAGCCGTAGGGGTTCCAGTGCGCGATATGGGCGAATGTGATCTATCAGAGGCGACCGAGCCTGCCATCTGCGAAACTCGCCGGTGAGGATTGATACCATTGAGACTGTCGGTCTGAGGAGGCTGGCCCCCATTGTGCTCAAACTGCGCCCACTTGTCAGAAGCACGCGCAACAGCCGGGACGCGTAGGGAATCACTGACCTTCTTCTTTGGCCCTTGACTCGAGGTCTTGACTCGATTGCGACTCTTGATCACATCTGTCTTGAGGCTAATCGGGCGCGGGCGGCCATGCAGCTTGAGAAACAGGCCGCAGGCATTGCAGAGGACGGAACCGGCTTCGTCGCGGCGCCATAGAGGAGTGGTCGACGTTTGGCAGTTTTGACAGACAGGCTGTGTAAAGGGAGCACTCTGGTCAGCGCCTGAAGATATTGAAGCGGCCATGGTATCTTCGGGGGTGGTGATTGAATCCCAGGAATCTTCAGGTTTTCGATAACGATAAGAAACCGAAGTTTAACCCCGTGACCTGCTCGTCGGGCAGCAGAACTTGCCCGCCTCGCCTGCCACCCCAAATGCAGCCTTGGCAACCCTCCGTGATTCCATGCCACCATCAGGATGAGACACAGACGTCTTGTTGGGGCAACACAAGGAAAAGAAAGCAATCATGCTGATCCACTTACCGGAGCGTTGCCTGCAATTCCAGGTGTCGGCACTGGTGCCATGCTGCTCGAGTAACTCATTTGGGAACCATAGCTACTGGCAGAGAAGGATCTTTTGTCGCGCGTCAGCTTTTGTTTCCATGCTCCTCCTTTTCCCGCTAATATATCGCCAAGTTGCATTTATCAGAAAATGTTCGGCATACCTGACTGTTGGCGCTGGTGCAGCAGCCGCCGCCGCCAAGGACGTCAAGGCCGCCAGTCCTGGCAGTGCAGGTCGTGGCTCGGAGTGATAGTCCCGCCCCAGATTGAAACTCGCACTTCTCACATGGAATTGTGGTTGATTGAAGAAATGACTACCCGTGTACGGAAGATTCGTCGACGATGGACGCGAGATGTCCTTTCCGTGCACCGCCGGAGGGGGCAAAGGTGAGGAGCTTCTTTGTTGATCCCGTCTCAATGCACCATATTCGTCCAGCCTTGGGTCACCTAACGGCGTCGATGGTTGTCGGTAGGTAGGGTCAAGGGGTAAGGCCCGAAAGAGCGGGGGAGCAACTGCGGACGCCGTGTTCAGCGGTGTTTGAGACCAAACCGTGGTCTCGACGGGTCTGGCTCGGTATGAGAGGGACGCCTTCGCGAGGCACCGTGATGTATATATATTCCTGGCTTCCGACGACAATAGCGATGCCACAGGCAGCTCGTTGCAAAACGATGAGATGAGCGACAACAATATAAGCAAAAAAGAGAGCGTTTGTTATCGCAGGGAAAGAACGTCTATCGATAGACGGGAACCGCGAGTATTTTGCTTCCTCCAATACAATCTCAGAGTCCAGGGGGGTCCCATAGCGAGGGGATCCTGGCTGGCGAGGAGAATATTGGTCCCGCCGAGAAGCCTAACAGGATGTCTAATTGCGCCTTGTCTTGACCGTAAACGCTTTTGTTGAGATGAGCTTCTTACCAGGTAACCAAGGGTCGCTGGACGGGGGTCAGCAGAGACTGGTACGAACATCGCATTCACTTGGTCGCGCTCCCCATCACACCGTGAGGAACCATTGTCAACTGCACGGTCTGGAGTAGACTTTCAAATTGAGCTGCTGCCGGGCTGTCTGTGTGCGACAAAACCGTCGCGGAACAGCGTGGCGCTGATTCGGCGCTCTAGCAAATCTGGGGAAGATGAAAGAGATTGTCCAATCTCACGGTGGAGGCACCGGCTTCCGAAGTGCCCCTTTTCCCTATCGCGCCTTTCGGCACGTCAGTCAGTCAGTCAGTTGGAAACGAGTCTGGGCGGCTATTTTCCCCTCCAAATCTGGGCACAGATTTGATGTGACGGTGCCAGAAATGCAACAACTCATCAAAAAATCCTGCAAGGCCATCTGAACACACCTACATAAGGTGCGCGGCTCGCCAGCCAGGCCGCTTCAAGTACATACGGGTACGAGGATGAAACTCGGGTCCACTTTCGATTGCCATGCTCCTCTTACCTCGTCCTTGTTATAACTGCGTGGTACTGGTTCAGAACGATCCGACTGTCCCGTCGTCTCCTATTGTGGTTCCATGTCTTGTAGCAATGTCACGCGTCAAGAAAACTGTCGATCAGGGCCCGCTGTCTGAGATTGGCGGCAGCCCCTCGTGGAAGGTTCGATGGGGGATCCAGCTGCTTGGACTGATAGGGAATAGCTGTGGCTGGTGAGGCTGCGACCTTTTCGGATGATCAGGGTTTGTGGCTGAAAAGGGGCGACGAGTAATATCATTATCACGTGGATATTATTGGTCCCAAGGAAGCTCTGCCAAGACGCATGATAGGTAACTAGGCCGAGCCCCTAAATACAAGTTCCGGCTTAGCACGCTACCTAGCTCGCTATGTAGGTACCCCTGACAACTTTGGGATACTGAAGTTTCGTGCAGTCCTAGATTGCTATTCAGGGATTCTCGGCTGATCATAGCTTCTGATGATCTCTAATCGCTGTCTTTGCCCTTTTTCATGTCACAAAAGTACCCTGAGTTGGTGGTTTTTTGTCTACATTGATTAGAGCAGACAAGATGTCATTCCACGCCCTTGAAGGTGGAGTACAGCGCCCTACGCATGTCCGACTATCGCCAGCCACGCACAGTTCGCAAGATGAGGGAGGACCAAATGCTCTCAAATGACCTCGCACTGTGCTGAGTAGTTTCAACGACAGGGAGGTTCTCTTTTATTCAGGCAGTGCGCGGCAAATATTCGCTATTCTCGACCCCGAGTTGGTGTTCTAGCTGTCTTCCCACAATTCCTCATCTACCTCTGCGCATCTTTCATTCCTTCACTGCCCTAATGGCTGACAGAATCACAACTGCCTTTGGCCACGCTGTGCCTCCAGCGCCGCGCCATGCAGTTACTGTTCATATGCCTGGGTGGCAGACCGTACAGAAATATGGTGCTGATCCACGTTCGGTCATTGCCACTTTTCACAATGCTTACCCTCGAGCGAAGCCACATAGAGACATTGTCAATGTGAGTTTAGCTACCGAGGTCGACATGTTCCATGCGCACGGCTAATTTGATGAACCAGCTCGCCAACACCGTTTTGAGCCATCTCGGTCTTAGTGACCATACTTGTTTCTTATTCAGTTCATTGGCATCGGCCGAAGAATGTGTGGAATATTGTACATCACCGCGGCGCATCGACGGCGACAGGGGCCCTATACCGCGGGGTGTCATTCAGATTCGAGCTTTTGTAGCAAAAGATCGCTTTTGGGCGGTTGTCTTTCCTTCAGAATGTGCCTCTATTGCAATCGGCTTCTGGAGCAAACCGGGGGTCGGTGTGTCGTCACGGTTTGCAGAGGCGAACTTGTCAATGACCAACCGGCTTGCCGAAATGACCATACTCAATGAAGGCGATCCCAGACCAAGCTTCGAGACCGCGAAACACGCGGCTCTAAGAGATCGGATTATCTCCTACCTGAAGCGGGCGACACTGCAACCTACAGGAAAGAAGCCTTCTTCAAATGATGTTTATCTCTTTCCGACCGGCATGGCTTCAATCTACAAGCCTCATACGTACCTTAGCAGTCTTTACCATGGCACGACGATACTCTTTGGCATGGCTTTTATGGACACACTGACAACATTTCAAGAATTTGGATCCGGCTTTAAGTTCTTCGGCCTGGGTTCAGATGAAGACTTATCAGCGCTTGAGGCATTTCTCCGCGAAGAGCGCGACCAGGGCCGCAAAGTACAAGCAATCTGGGCAGAATTCCCAGCCAATCCTATCCTTGTCACGCCAGACCTCAGTCGACTTCGGGCCCTGGCCGACGAATACGATGCTATCTTGGCTATCGACGATACCATTGGAAGCTATGCGAATATCGACATTACACACATGACCGATATTCTCGTTACATCCCTTACCAAATCCTTCAATGGTTACGCCGATGTAATCGCCGGTTGTGCCATTCTTAATCCTGCTTCCCGCCACTACGACGCACTCAAATCTTTATTCAACACCCAATATGTACCGGAGCTTTATGTTGATGATGTGGAAGCTCTTGAGCGCAACAGCCGCGATTATCTCACAAGGACAACCAAATTGAATCACAATGCGAAGGCTCTGACCGATTATTTACAGACATGTGCCGAAGACTCCAACAGCGCTGTCACCAGAGTTCACTATCCTAGTGTCAACCCTTCTGGAGAGCACTATCGGCAGTTTATGCGTCTGGAGACACCACAATTCACTCCTGGCTATGGCTGCCTTTTCAGTGTCGAGTTCGAGGACGTTGAAGCCACTGAGGCCTTTTACAATAATCTCAATGTCCACAACAGCGTGCATCTTGGTGCGCCGTTCACCCTTGCTTTTGCATACACGGCGTGTACATACGCCAAGAAGTTGGACTGGGCGGCAAGCTATGGCCTGAAGCCTACTCAGATTAGGATTACAGCAGGTCTGGAAGACATCGATCTGTTGCTAGAGGGGTTCAAATCCGCTGTGGAAGCGGCCAATCAGGTCAAAATCGCGGCGAGGCGGTGAAATGCGGGTGTCAAACGACATCGTCTGACTGTTGTATTGTGGTCTTAAGCACATGAATTGTGAGGGACGAAATGCACAAGCCAAAACTGAATTACAGCTACCTAGATAGGTCAGGTAGGTGTCTCGGCATTTACGTTACACCTCTCGTGACAGCTCCCAGATATGCGCTCGTGGTTTTTTGGTCCGGCTCTAAAGTTCCCAGACACCTTCCAAAGCTGCCTCGTGTGGTATCCAGCCTCGGCTTAATGAACATCGAGATATACTTTCTTCAGAGCTCAGCAACATTACTCCACGGTTATGCCACGGATACCTCAGCCAATCAGAAGAACCCTATAGTATCCACGTGACCTTAAAACTCCAGATGTGGGTCAAGATATTCCCATCCTCGCGCCTACATTTCTTGCACCCCCCTCGTCTCCCGCCTTTCCATCATTTCAGACGGATGTTGGAGGTCACCATGGGCCATTCTGGTGTGATCATTACAGAGATGTCTTTGGCTCCGGCTCTAAAGCCATTTCTGGAGAAAGCTCCGCTCTTATATATTGCGGAGTTTATGCAGGTTACGTACATGTCCCTGGATCAGAATTGGTTTTTCCCGCTCCCAGCCAGACGGAGGACGAAACGTTTGATCTACTGAGATCGAGGCATTAGGTGTTCAGAGAGGTCCTGCAAGAGGAAGTTTGGTACGTGTCCTGACAGGGTTCAGCCCCCTTTTCATGGAACACCACGCAGTGTGTGCTGTGCGCCATCACCCATTTCTCCACACTTTGCTAGCCAGAAACGACGAATACTCCGGGGAAAGGTCGATGGAAGTCATCCCATTTCGTCCTTGTGCATCACTAACAAATAGCTTCCTACGCGTTGGAAACGGGTTCTTCAGCAGCCAGATCCGGCATCGATATTTGGTCCTGTCATTGGGAACGGTTTCTCAGCCCGAAGTGCACGCACACTAACTTGAATAGGTCTGCGCACTTGCGTCTATTTGAAATTCGATGGTGAAGCCTCGTCAGAAACGGCCATGCTTCGGCCTACTTTTCTCTATTCGAAGATCACCACCGATTTTTGAAACCCTGCCTCTCCAAAAACTTGCGATATCTCCTGTCAAAAGGGGTTCGCATGCAACCCTTTGCCCCTACCTATTCAACGGGTGTGAATGGCACTGGCCTTTGGTGGCAGCCACATGTTTCATATTCGTCAGAATCAAAGACTTGCCAAAATGTCGACGTACTGATCACGGCTTGAGAATTCCGCTAAAGCAATGCCTCGCCCTGTACGCGACAAGACATAAGAATGTGCATCCACTTCCATTTTCAGGTTATATCTCTAGTATCTGTTCATTTACCATCTCGAATCATGTCCTCCACACTAGGAGATTATCAGCTCGCCAACGCAGCCGCAGGCTTCTCACTTGGATTTGGTTTCCTTACCACCTGGGAGGCTATCAAGCAGACACGACACCTCATCAATCCATGGCGGTCGGTGTACATCTTCATGGTCTGGGGCGAGCTCATTGCAAACTTGGCCATCACAATTCTTGTTTGGTTGTTCATGAATCACTACCTTTTTGCAAAGTAAGTCTAGCCAAAGCCGGTTGCTTTGAGAAGGAAGAGCTGACGACCATAGTGTTCCCACATACTTCTTTGTCCGTACGTGTTACTGCCCTCGGCCTCTCTGCCAATGCAACGAACTAATGAGTATGATCCGACAGTATTCTTCTGGGCCTTTGAGGTTAGACAATCCCGGACCGCATTCATCAAGCCGGAACATTCACTCTGACCATCCAAGATCCATTTCATTTTACAACTCATAATCAATCGGCTGAGCGTTGTCGTCTCAGATCGGATCACTGCCACGCGGGTAAAGTGGGCTGTCGCGGTCATTATCACTCTCGTCAATATCGGGGTCTTTTCTATTTTCATCCCAGCCCACCTCAACCCTCCTCCGGACAAACTGTGAGCGCGCTCCGTTCGCCCCTTGCGACCGGTCTACAACATCTCATACCACGAAATGCTGACCGGGAAACAGATTTGTCGTGGTCAACAAGTACTGGGACAAAGCGACTAAATTCATTATTCTATTCATCGATGCTGGCCTGAACCTTTACTTTCTGCACACAGTCAATGCCCGGCTCGTGCGGAATGTCGGACTCACAAAATACCGGAGCCTCGTTTCATTCAATATTAAACTCATGGTGGTTTCGGTCTTGATGGATGTGAGTCCGAGCATTAGCCAACCAATTCACGCCAGTCACCGTCTTTCCTCCTTTCCCTTATTTCCTGCCCGACGGCCCTTCTCCCACCTCACTAACCTCTCTCACACCTACAGTGCATGATAATTGGGATGATGTTCTTCCACAACCAGCTTGTCTTCATGTCCTTCCATCCCGTCGCCTACACCGTGAAACTGAACATCGAGCTGAGTATGGCGAACCTGATCCGCAAGATTGCAACGTCCCGTGAAAATGACTTCCAGGGCGACCATTTGCACTCGTATTCGATGCATTCGGTCGGAGGCCAGAGCCCCGCGACACTGAGCCGATCTCGGGCGAATACATTCCGGACCAGACGGACATCCTCTATTGGTGGTGTTCAAGCTAGTGATGATCCCAAGAGCAGAAAACTGAGTGACGATGAGAGGCGGATTGTTGTCACGGACGAATATGAGATGTGTCCTGTGTAATGACCAAGGGTGTGTGGACAGGCATGTTTCTATGTTCATTGGAGGCAGCCTATCCAGTTTCATTCTGTTTCGAATATCACTGTATGATTAGGGCCGGGCGTCGAGGTGGAAGGCGTGATCCCACGTCGCGCCAAATAGCATTATAGTCCGCGCCGAATCTTGACCGCTCCAAAGTTCATTCCGTTGTGTCGACCTGAGCATATCACTATGGGACCTGAGGCATGACGGAGCTAGATTTGAGCTGTAGCTGTGCGATCCTAGAGATCATCAATTGTGCATCCCGCTGTCCGGGAATCCAGCCTTATCGGAATAAGAAAAATACTTGGCTGAAGGAGTCCGCCGGGGCCCTAAAGCGCTTCTTCGGCAGGGTCGTTGCTGCCGTGCTGTTAGTTTAAGTCATGTTCAGTACTAGTTTAGGATGGTAACTAACGGATCCTTTGGTATTTATTAAGCTAGATAATAGAGGGGACCAAGAAGGGACCAAGAGGGAGTATAATGTGGGGTAAAGTGGGGGTTCTAAGCCCTTCGCTCTCTCAAATGGACCAATGGCATTCGCGGGATGTCAAAATGCGCCTTTACAAAACCTTCTTTAGAAGTGGTTCATCAATCTCTCTCAGCCGTCGATGATTCATTGTATGATTGTACCAGTTCTCTATAGGTCTTGACCATTTTCTCGCCATCGAATCTAGCGGCTGAGGTCTTGGTACTTCCCTGAACGTGCCCTCGAAATTCGCGGCGCAGGTTTTCCTAGTGTCCGGTCGCTTCGCAGACTCGACTCATCCATGCCGGAGAAGCCGCCCCGGAGGCAGGGAGTCTCCCTACCCACGGCAGATGCGATATCTGACGAAGTCGACCCCTTCAGAAGATCCGTGGCACGTCTGCCCCGACTCGTGACGAAAACACTGCGGCAATGGTTCGTAGCGCACGCGTCTCACCCGTATCCAACGGAACAAGAGAAGAAGGCGTTGCAGGAGCAAACCAATCTTAGTGACCGACAAATTACCAATTGGTTCGCGAACGCTCGCCGCCGCTACACTGCCAACTCGTTTGAACAACATGCCCCATCTTCTGGGTGTTCCATCTCTGTTCCCAATCTAGCGAGCACGTCAAGATGGCAAGACATGAGCCCCTTGGATCGCTGGCGTCATTCTCCCCCAGACCAGGAGCCTGCACCTTTTGATGCGATTGCCGTGGCAGTCCGCCACTCGCTCCACAGCAATGGTGCGGAAACCACAAGGCTCCCCGATTCGTTCAACACGACACAGCGTCCGCCCCACGCGTATTCAGACAATTCATTCGAATCTCTAAGCTCTCTGGGGACCAGTCAGTCGTCAAACTCTACAGGCAGTGCCTTTTCGTTCGAATCCAATAGTACAAGCCCAACCTTTCAGCCGTCCTGGCGACTCCCCCATAGCAGACGCCGGCGCCGCGCCCTCAGGCAGTCTCAATCGTCGTCAGCACATCCATCCAACGGTCGCAAGACACGAAAATATCAGTGCACCTTCTGTACAGACACGTTTGCTTCCAAATACGACTGGACTAGACACGAAAGCGCCCTGCATCTCTCATTGGAGAAATGGGTCTGCTGCCCGCAAGGCCCGATCTTCTTCGACCCAGTTCCACGCTGTTCGTTCTGTGAGGCCGAAAGCCCCTCCTTTGCTCATCTTCAATCACACCGACATGACGAGTGTACAGCTAAGCCTGGGGCTTTACGAACCTTTGGCCGTAAGGACCATCTCAGACAACACATGCGTATAGTCCACCGAGTTGAGCACATGCCGGACCACGTGACCAATTGGAAGACCAAGATAGCCTCGATCAACTGTCGTTGCGGCTTCTGTGGGGAACGATTCGTCGATTGGTCTTCTCGCAATAACCACATCGCCGAGCATTTCCGGGACGGGGCCTCGATGAGAGACTGGACAGGCTGTCGGGGCTTGGACCCTGAGATTGCATTGCTGGTGGAAAACGCCATGCCGCCCTATCTGATCGACTCTGAAAGGAAGCAATTCGAGCCGTTCAGTGCTTCACGCAACGCGGGTCAAGATGTTGGCGCAGTCCAACTTAGTGCGCGGGTGCCCACGTCTTTTGAGTCACTTACTGCGCGCTTGGGCGCCTTTGTAGTTCAGGCCATGAAGGACGGTGTTGTCGTCACTGATGAGACTGTACGAAGACAAGCACGGACAATCATGTACGGGGACGACGACGCCTGGAATCAGACCCCGGCTGACAACGCCGAATGGCTGCGACTTTTCAAAGAAGGAGTCCGGCTGAAATCAGCCGCGGAGCCGGTCTCAACAAAGGTTGACCCGCGTCTCATACTCGCGGGCAGCACAGCGGCTGGCGGGCAGGCGTTCCGTCAAAACAGTGCAGACACTTCCTTGCTCACACGGCGCGATTCTGCGTTACCGCCAGCAGAGGCACCTTCCCCATTTGAAAACATCAATCTGAATGGCGATTTGCTCCTGCCGTATGCATCTGACGACTTGACAAGTTTACCTCTGTGCTGGCAAACTCCAGAGTGCTTGGCGGAGTTCAGCCAGATGTCTTGCACGCAGAGAGGCGGCGCTGGAAAGACTATTGCCTGCACGAATGTCAGCGGCAGCGGCAGCGGCAGCGGCACGTTGGCCACGGGCGAGTCCGGAGTGCCGTTGCCTCACAGCACGGGAGGCTTGACATCCTTTCCAGCGGAGAACAACCATTCCTTGCAGCAAGGACTGTCGTCGGCTCAAAACAAGGCTGCCACCGACAGTCCATGTCCATTTTCAGAATGGACGAGAGGGGACGACTTCAGCTTTCCGTGCGACCTGAGTCTGGCCAAGAACCCAACATGAGTCCCAGCTGTTGTCAGAATTGTGAAGAGGCTGGCTTGCCCCAAGGTGCTGACCCAGGCAGATTCCTATGAGGCTGATTTAGTGCCGAGTCTCTCAATCCCACCGTTATATGGCTCCCCTTTCATGTGGATGGTAAATCACGTGCCTGCGGTTTCCCAAGCATTCTCTGACAGAAGGGGGGGCCTCCAACACTGTTGGTTGCTGTATTCTCTCTCGTTTGTGTAGTCGAGATTCAAAATCGTAAATGCCTTTTTCGGCTGAGCCTGTGGCCTTTTAGCTCGCGAAAAAGCCGGGTCCGTTCAAGCTGACGCCGGAGAGAGCTGTGACCAAATAATATGGCATATCATTGGACCCGCCATGTCACTCTGCGCCCTAACTCGACATTTGCTTTCAGCCAAGGCGTGCAGGACCCGCGGTGGCAAAAGCCAATTCCGGATGGGTTGATGATGAAGCAATCCCTGGAACAAGTAGACCATGGCCACGCTGCTTTTTTGCCTGCCGTGTCTGTCAAAACTGAGAAGGCGAATCTGTGTGGCACGTACGGTAGCGCAGTTCTCTATCCGGGGTGCTCGATACATACTTGGGTAGTCGTCCGAGAACGAAGAAAAGAAAGACACTCTGTTTCTCCGAACATGAGCGAAATCAAACCTGCAGCCACAGAGGGCTTTGGCCGTCTCGTAACCCACTTCCTGAAAAGGTCGGTTGAATCTATACCACTGCCATGGCAGAACTAGCAAAATGCGGAGACCGCACGCTGTTCGAAAACATACTAATTTTGGTTCTCGCGCACATTCTAGGGACCAGAAGGACACCGAGGGACAGAACGCGGCGTGGTCGGAACTCTGGGACACAGACCAAAGTGATCTCTGGGACCGCGGGAAGCCGTCCCCTGCGCTGGTCGATTTCGTTGAGCAGAAACTTGATCAGTCCCTGCTTCAGAGAACCGGCGATGGACAACGACGCCTGAAGGCACTAGTGCCGGTATGCGTGTGTATTTGTCGTATAGGACGTTCCTTGGGGGCCAACCAACATCCCCCCCCTCTTGGAAGGTCCAAGAGGCAAGTTCTGTGATGCATATGCTGACGCGCAAACCGGGGTCGAAATATATAGGGATGCGGACGCGGGTACGACGTCGTCATGCTCGCGCTTCACGGCTTCGATGCCTATGGTCTTGAAGTCTCTACGACGGCAGTGTCCGCGGCGAACGTCTACGCCGAAGCCGAATTGAGCCGTCATCACTATCCGTCCGCGGAGGACGCTTTGGACCAAGGTCATCGTCGTCAACCTTCTGTCAGCCACAGCCACGGCACGGTCAAGTTTGTGCAGGGAGATTTCTTCAAGTCGGACTGGACGAGCAGCTGTCTGAGGGAAGGCGAGATATTCCAAGGCTTTGACTTGATCTATGATTACACAGTAAGCCACAATGCGCGCGCCTCGTCTGTTTTCGTGCAATGGAGTTACTGTCGTAGCCTCCGTCGTACTGCCCCGCTGTCATGGAAAGCCATGGCCATTGATCCGTTCTGGGTTGTCTGACTGATCGTCCACGTTTTCGTCTAGTTTCTGTGCGCAATACCGCCGCCCCTGCGCCGGAACTGGGCGCGACGAATGCAAGAGCTATTGTCCCCAACGGGGATTCTGGTGTGTTTGGAATTCCCCCTGTGGAAGGACCTGGATGCCGTCGGACCCCCTTATGGCCTCAATGGCGTGTACTGGGATCTCCTTGCTGACGGTGGCGATGGGATCCTCCATGGCTCTGGGTTGACCGGCGAGAAACAGGCAGGACAACGAGGTGAAGAAGGGCCGTTCAAGAGAGTGCAGTATTACAAACCGGACAGCTCATACAGCCAGGGCCGAGGAACGGACATGGTCAGTGTGTGGAAGCCCTCCCGGCCGAGCAGTTGAGCAGTTGACGGGCAAGTATATGGCCTCAGCCTCTTATCATCTATCGGTGTCTGAGCTTCAGAGCAAGGCTAGCCCCTACACCAAGTGACTATGTATGCCATTATTGTCTGTAATGTCTTATCCGGCTGCGACCAAGAACGAGGAAGGCAGCAGAATTGTGACATCCGTGAAGAGGAAAGAGAGATATCATACGGTTTAGTCTGAAACCTCCGATGACTGACTGCTGCGGTCGACTCTGTTGGGCACTGGATGCTATTGAAATGACCTTGCGTCAAATGTTGTTAGTGCCCACCCTTGAGCAGACTCCTCACATACCCAGGTATATTTGCTTTCCATTCCAAACTTTGAACCGATGTGAGCACTCTCTCCCTTCTCAGCCCCAAGTGTCAGCAACCACAGCACCCATTGCTCATGCGTGCTTCTTCTTGACGGATCGCCATTCCATCCCCAGAGCGCCTACAAGGGTCATGCATGACAGAGCAACTGGGAGGTAGAATGTTTGCATCACAGCTGTGCTGACGCTCCGAATGGCCCCGGCAAGGTACGGTGCCTTGACGTATGAACTCAAGTTAACCAGGCCGTCGCGACTCAAGGACGTGTAGTCCACCTCTGGAACGAAATGTTTGATGTTATGAGCGAGCCTTTGTGTGAACAAGGTCTGCGCAGCCGCCACAAACACCGCAGGTCCGATGCCCTGGGCAAACTGGATGACGGCGATGCCAACTGGTGCGTCCTTCTCAGGCAGAATCGTCTGGACGGCCACCTGTGGGCCCTGAAACCCGATTCCGACTCCGAATCCCAGAAGCGCCTGGTAGCCGATGAGACTGGCGAGTGTCGCGTCCACGCCCAGAGTGGTCATTAGCCCTACAGCCGGAGGCGTTATAACACTGGTTGACAGCATGAAGGGAGTGTAGAACCCCAAGCGTGATGTCAGCACGCCTGAAGAGAAGACAGACAGAACCAACCCCGCAACGACCGGGAGAACCATGACCCCAGACATCGACGCCGACAAACCTCTCACCGCCTGGAAATAAATAGGCATCTGCCGGAGTCAGACTTATGGTCCATGCGTAGGTAGTCGAAGTGAGCGCTTGAAACCCCCATGGCTGGAGTCTGTGGCTTGCGTACTGGAGGGACATAGGTAAGACTCACATAGTATTCGATGACCGATAACGCAGCGTTATTGCAACAGCTGAATATGAAGCCAAATATGATGTTCCTCTGAGACACGATGCGGGGCGGCAGTGTCGCACGGTCTTGCTTCCGATATTGAAGCCAACCAAACAAGAGGAGCAGCACCGCAAAGACGCAGAAGATTGCGATAATACGCCAGTCTTGCCAACCATACTTGGTGCCACCCCATTGCAAGCCAAGCATGAGAAACGTGATGGACGGAACGAAAAAAGTCATACCAAGCAGATCTAGTTGCGCAAGCTTTTCGCCAAATTTCGAAGGCGAGCTCGGATCTTTTTTAGGGTTGAAGAAAAAGGCCACGATTATGAAGGCTGCCCCGATTAGTGGCAACTCGACATAGAAGCACCACCTCCATGATAGGCGATCAGTGAGGAAGCCGCCTAGAAGAGGGGCTGTTAAACAGGCAGTAGCCTCAGCGGCGCCACCGATACCGGCGTAGATGGATCGTTTCGACAAAGGAAAGCTTCGTATGATCATGCTGGATATCATATCAGAGAAAGATCATTTTGGTCAGCAAAAATTTTCCAATCTTGGTTGACTCACGAAAACGCGCCAGCAATGACGCCGGCGGCGGCGAAGCCTGTGACACCTCTTCCCATAATGAAGAAAGGCGATGTCGGTGCCAGGGCACATGCCAAAACACCCCCAGCGAAGAGGACCAAGGTAATCAACAAGATCCTTTTCACAGGGAACAAGCTATACAACCTCCCGAACAGAAATTGAAATGAGCTAGCGGCTAATCGACTAGATTGTGGTCAGGCAAAGGCTTGATACAGGGGATTCATTCCAAAGGGAGACCTACTAGACCGAAGTGTACCAACCGATGTCTTCGATGGTGCCGAAGTGTTTTGTCATTGTTGGTACTGCCGTCGCCAGCACTGTGTAATCCTTTTGAGCCTTGATTAGTTCGGCCTGAATGGGCAGAGGTCCATGTAGAAACCCACTAAGCCGATGATTATGAAAGCGAGAAGAAGCGCTGTGACAATGGCCACGAAGTCTTTTCCGTGAGGATACTCTTCATCAGGCGTTAAATTTTCATCGTCGAGTTGATGATCCCTTTGAGGTGACGACACCTCCTCCTCCACCTTTGGCCTCGGCTTTGCGGACATGGTAAGAATCCAACTTCAGGCTCCGTGTTGTGCTAGAGGTCTTTGGTACCTTTCGCAGGTTGGCATTCCAGGAACAAAGGGAACGATGGAAAGGAAGCTGCATTCCCAGAAGTAGGTGAGGTCGACTCCTCAGGTTAGTGAGGGGTTCCTGCATCCTTTTAGCGTGTCGTTTCCTGGAGCTGAAAGGGCCGATTGTGAACCTGAGCCTTCCCCATTGAATTATGGGCGGATATACTCCTCGCTGCGCTCGTGAGGCGTGAAGCGGCAATTATCACTATCTGCTTGATTGGTTTCGCTCTCATCAGACATCGGAGGCATGCATCTCTGTGCAAAGTACAAACGCTTGAGTATTTCAGCGTCGGACACCAAAGATGATGACCCCAGCTTCACCAAGTTGTCATACGCTGAGTCCTCGGCCAAAAACCCAACGATAACCACAAGCAACGCCTGAATCATCAAATCTAAAGCCGCAATGCATGATCGAAACGCTCGCACTCTGAGTGGCGCCCCTTTTGGCAGCCAGCGAGGACGAAAGAGATAGACGTAGAATCTCGCGTGGGCACTAAGCCCATAGAGCAGGCAAGCTGCGGTCAGCAGGGTCAAGCTCCCGTAAAAGCATCGGAACAACAAACACTGTTGCCTGCTAATCTGCATCTTAAAAGTGAAGAAAACCATCTCCACCAGTATGTAAAGCAGAGGAATCGAACAACTGCTGATAGTTGGCCACAAGTCTTGTACCTCCGTGCTGCTGCGTCGACAGCAGCGAGGTCATTGTTGCCATTGCCGTTATCAGGCGCCGGGCTGAGGTCGAATGAGTTCTTGATGATTTTCCCGTGCTCTGAACTCTTCTGGTCAAAAATGTTTTCTGGAGTAGTTTGGTTTCGTCTTTCTCATTGACAAGTTCAAGAATGTGGAGGAAATACGGCCTTTGATTTGGGAATCACTTCTGCGCGGGCCAGACTCTTACAAGCGCTCATTGCTAGTAGGTGGCTAGGCGGATCACTTGGACTAGTGTTACAGACACTGTCTGAAAGATGCCAGCGCTAATATGACTTAGCATAGTGTTCACCAGTTCCAGATGGCGATAGACAGGAAGCCGCTGTGGCACATTCCAGGTTTGTTCAAAACACCAGTTGCGGCGCCTAACTTGAGGACCTTAATTGGTCAACAGTGCTTGACCACAACACCATGATGGTCGCGATATGTCTGGTCTATCATGACCACCAAGGAGGCGGCTGTTGAATCAATCTGTGGGATCAGGAATAGGCTGGTTGATTGAAGCGTGGCAAACTGCCGCAGTGCCAAGACCGCAAGGCTAGCCTAATTTGGGCTAATCGAAGAGTAATAGGGAAGACGAATCTAGGATTAGCCCAGAACGAACCAGATGAGATGTGGTAAGGCGCAAGGCTTCGTAACGCTTCGCAAGGCTGGGCCACCTTGGAGGGTATCTAGGATAAGAGTCGGGAGCAGACCTTCATCTTGCATGACTATGCGCAGGACCAGGTCACACAGCGGATTTCTTCATCATATGCTGTATTCATCCCAGTCTGAGATTTTCACATCACATGGAGGGCACGCTCTTTCCCGCTCCCGTCCCAACCTTGTTTCTCCATGAAGGTATTTGGTCAACTGGACTTGCCCTACTGGGGAGTCCATATATCTTTCAGCAGCGTAAGCAAGTAGATGTTTGAGACCCTGCTTCTACTCGAGCAATTCAATCAGAATAGGCAGAATATTATTATGAACTTCAATCATTAATCGCTCGCGTTCTGGAAAGTCGACAGATAAAGTTCCTGACCATCACTGGAATGACGTGCTGCCGGGAGACGACTCTTCGGCCTCTCTTTCTTTTTCTTCGTCCTCTCATTTTCATGAGGGTTAGCTATTTTCCTCACGTTTTGACGTTGCCCTCAGCTTCCATTTTCCTCAGAAGACCCTCAAGGTAGGCAATGGCGGATCAGGGTCCATTGGCCCGATCGAAGATGCCCTCGACTAACTTGGCATATTCTTCATCCTCCGAATATTTCCAACCCTTCTCCCTTGCTTGGTCTTCCAGACTGTTAATTGTATCATTGAGCGCTGATGCTTCTGGCCACGCTTCTGTAGCTGCTAAATTTTAGTAAAACTTGCAGACACGGACTCTGCAGCGTAGTCGACGCTCACATTTGATTTTGCCGCACACCTTCTCTGCCTTTAGTCGATACACTGAGCATGCCGCCGAGATCTCACGCCCGTGATCAGTCTTTTGCTCGGTAAGCTTGCGGACATCGGACGTCGCTTTATGGATCAAGGCATTTTTTGAAGGGGTCCGTCACATTCTTTATTATATTATTCTCGATCCGCAGAAGAGAGGTTCTCAATCGGACTAGGATATAGTCCTTAGACAAAGCTTTTCATCGCATCCTCAGACAGGTACCTAGGCACTCTTTGTAATCTTGATCCGCTAGTAGCGGGGTTTTCAATACCCTCAATAGGCCGCTTCCTCTAGTGTAGTAAAGCATCCATGGAGACGGTATGATCAAGTCCAGCCCAAACTTCTCCATCGTCGAAAACATTAAATCATCAAACTTCCGAGCGTCGCCTTGAAGGACGACTTCATGGAACCCGCAAAGGAAATTGACCGTTGATGTCGGGCAGCCTCAAATCCTATGAAACGTGCTTTTTTGATGGTAGAAATCATCTCTTTGTGGCAGTCGGTCAATGTCAATTGGAAGGGGACAGAGATATCATCCCGATGATACTCTGGGAGATCATTTTTTGCTTCAAACCAACAGGGAAGAAGATGGAGATGCAATTTCTGCATTCTGCATGGAGTAGCGACTTTCGAAGCCTGAAGGCTGAAGCTCATTATTCGAACAACATTATCCAATCTGAACCAATTGGAGATAGAGATAGCAGATTGCCAAATCTGATTTGAACGCCGTGTTTGGCAGTCTTTTAAATGGCTCGCGGAAAACATCCTGGGGTGATTTTATTCTTGATTTCGAAATAGATGTTGAAGCTAGACCCAAGGCTGCGAGCAGCAAGGAGCGGCCATGTGTACGGCGGAGTACTGACAAGGCTGTGTAGATGCTGCTCCGTAATGTACTTGTTATGCACGAGGCACAACTTATGATTTGGCGGCGCCGCCAACTCGCAGCCGAGTCTAACCACTTGGTTCCTCGACCAAACTCCGGCTCACTTCCTCCGCGTTTCTCGTCCTTTCAACCCAAAGGTTCGAGGAACGTGGCTTGACTGTCACTCCATGACGACTTTTTTGAGTGATTCCGGTACGAACACGAACATGTTTGGTTTCTAGAATCGCAGCCGTCAGCATGTGAACACCATCTGTCCATCACCCTCCTCCACGCTTTCTTCCTCTCCTCTCCCTCTCCCTCCGTACTGGGCGGTGACAGCAAGCAATGCCTCGACAGCGACCGACCTCTGGCTACGCTCGCCTGGCGCAGGCCGACGAGGACGAAGGTCCGCTTGGAGAAGAAGATTCTGGAGATGAAACAAACACATCCACGCCCCTGACAACCCGATATGCCTCGATTCAACCGGCTCCGCGCGAGTCGATGCGCTCCAGCGCCCGCTACCATGATACACCGAGACGACCCATGAGACGGATACGAAGTAATTCCTCGGGAGTGGACATCAAAGCAATCAACGCACGGTTGGAGAGATGGGCTGAAGAGATCGCGTCCAAATTCAAAATCAGCTCCGTCAAGGGCAAGACTCAAGAGGAAGAACAGCTTGAGATACACCATTCTGTCTTTCAGGCTCCTCCGGGTGTACACCCTTACACCGCCTCCGAGTTGGCTGCGTATACTGCTGCTACCGAGACACAAAGAATGACTAAACAACAGTTTGATGACATTGTGGAAAGCGTCAGAGTTGCCATCGAACTTGGAACGCATCCCAAAATGATCTCGCAAGGGAGCTCCGGCAGCTACTTCGCACGTAACGGTGAAGGCAAAGTTGTTGGCGTGTTCAAACCAAAAGATGAGGAGCCATATGCCTCAAGGAACCCCAAATGGACAAAATGGCTGCACAGAAATCTACTCCCGTTCGCTTTTGGTCGGGCGTGCCTGATTCCCAATCTGTCATACGTATCCGAAGCCGCTGCATATGTTTTGGATTACCAGTTAAGGACATACATTGTCCCATACACTGATGTCGTCTGGCTATCCTCCAAGGTCTTCTACTATGACTTTTGGGAAAGGAGAAGCACCTGGGGTGGAAAGAAAAGCCTGCCAGCGAAACCGGGCAGCTTTCAAGTCTTCCTGAAAGGATATAAAGATGCAAACCTTTTCCTGCGCGAGAACCCCTGGCCGGACCAAGCAACCGAGTTCCGTGCAGACATGGAGCATTCAAGAAAGAGGAGGCGGTGGAGCAATTGTATTCCAGGTGGTCGAGGCTCAGACGACGACGACGACGAAGAAGAGGCCCCTCGAGTAGTTTCGCCTCCGCCCTCGGAAGATGCACCCAAATTCCGCTGGACACCTAACATAAGACAGGCTTTCCGGGAGGAACTGGAGAAATTGGTCATTCTTGATTACATCATGCGAAATACCGATAGGGGCCTCGACAACTGGATGATAAAAATCGACTGGAAGACAGAAGAAGTCTCGCTTGTGGCGGAACCTCCCAAACCGAATGGTACAACTGAAAATGGGGATGCTCACCTACGGCCTGCATTAGTGAGCCCAAACATCAGTCCTCAACGACCCGAGTCGAATACCTCGAGACCGTATAAGCGGTATGAGGCGATGGAGAGTCGAACAGGGACGCCCTCAAACGCCCAAGAACCCCAATGTTCGATCACGATCGGGGCCATTGACAATAGTCTGTCATGGCCCTGGAAACACCCAGATGCCGTATGTGTATAAATTTACCCGCAACTGGCGCACTATGCTAATCCATCTACCAGTGGCGGAGTTTCCCATTTGGGTGGCTGTTCCTGCCCGTCTCTTTAATCGGACAACCATTCTCGACGAAGACGCGGGATCATTTCCTCCCCTTACTAACTTCAACCGCATGGTGGAGCGAAACTCAACTGGCTCTACGGAGAGTTTTTGCGCTGGACGCAGATTTCAAGGAAAGCATGTTTGCGCGGCAAATTGCCGTGATGAAGGGGCAAGCTTGGAATGTTGTTGAGACTCTGAAACAGGAAGACCACGGCCCTTTGGAGCTAACAAGGCGGACCAGAGTATGCGTGTGGGACGACCTCGTAGATGTTCCCGTGGCAATCCCCATGCGTGTCCCTTCTACCGAGATGAATCGCCGCGCAGCACGTCATTATCAGCAACAAGAAGAGATGGACATAGGAGCATCCTACGCATCCGCTCCGCCTGGAAGGCACCCGGCACCACAATTTGACCTTCTTGGCTCTCCGACGAGCGAGTTACCCAACCCGAACCGCTTCGATCTCACTCGCGAAGACAGCGCTGCAGATCTGGGGTATCTGCCGGGCTCGGGCCAAGACAGTGGGCTCGGCAGCACTGCTCCTGGCCTCGATTCTATGGACTTTGCTCGAGAAGCCCGCAGCAGTCTCGGCTATCACCCCAATACGCACACGCTCCCGGCTCGCCCTTCGATGAAGGGCAAGACACGCTTCAGCTTCGAATTTTCCCGTCGTGGCGGCGACCATTCTACCAACAGCAATAATGTGACCTCAAAAGAACGCACCGCCACGAGAAGACAACGGTCCATGTCCACAAGAAGTGGGCACAAACAGAGATCCGTTCCAGCCATCGTTTACGAGGGAGATGATTTCGATGAGGGGGATCTGGGATATGCCGCCGCGAGTGATATGGACTCAACACATAGGAGGAAGGTAATTGTGGAGCGGCTAGAAACTGTGAAGAGCAAGAAACCCTTTTTCACCTGGTGTTAGAACGGGAAGAACACGCGGCAGCCGCCCGGAATAAAGGAAGGATAGTATATCAGAGGGAACTATATGCGCATCTAAAGACCTGGTCTGTGTCTGTCTCCTGTCTGCCTGCCTGCCTGTTTGGGCAGGGTATTGCGCCATCTGTCTAGCATTGTTTGGGGGTGGTTGGTTGGACTATATCTTTGTGCATGAGGCAGGATAGAAGAAAAGAAATATCAAAATGTGTTTGATGGTGCACGATGCATGGTTGCAGCAATGGCACTATCAGTGACAAGCTGTGTTTCAATATACCATACCAATATACCAATATTACCTACCTGCCCTGGTAGTACTTTATTAAGCATCGTGTATAATCTTGAAAAACAGAATGAGCCGCATCGTCATCGTCATCGCCATCGCCATCGCCACCGTCATCGCAATACAGAGGACAGAGGACAGAATGACCCATGATGATCTTATTGACTACCATTGTCATTATCATCATTGACGGCGAGGATGACGACGATAACCACCATATCACACCTGACCCTGCTCGACTATTGTTATCCTATTATATCCTGTCCTGGCTGGTTCTTCTTGTCCGGTTGGTGATATTGACAACCACAATCAGAACTCCACAGAGAACGGACACTCGACACTCGACACTGAAACCAGAAACCAGAAACATATGGATACCGAGACCGGAAACCGGACACTGGGAATAAATAGAAAGTGGGAGATGGAACGGGAGAAGGAGAAATGTATAATCTGGCAGCCGGTGGATCGAACAACCACTGCGTTCCTGTTCAGGCCACAATGCGCGTGCCGTTGTATGATGGGTAGTGTAGATACACTCGGTCTGTCCACATTGGGTTGGTGGTTCGATCCATCGCAATCAAAGCCAACCTGGTCCAATTCATAGCATATTCGCGTCCCAAGCAAAGGGATCATATTCAATTAGATCTCCTGTCTGAGAAACGCCATCGACGCCGCCCCTGTCCTTATCACGTGTCCCCACATTCGCTCTCGTCCTAGTCCTCGTCTCTTCATTCTGCCAAGTCGGTCTCGCTCGCACAGCAGAGATAGAAGGCACAGGTGGCGTCACCGTTGATTTCTCCGTGACGAGACCCGCCTTCATCATGCAGAAGTCTTGATCTCCCGTCCCGGAAAGCCCCTTCCCTCTCCAGCTCCAACTTTACGAGAAGTCTTCCTCTTCCTTCTCAATCGCATTCTTAACCCTCAGAAGCAGGGTCGTCTTCCACTTGTCCAGCTTGCTCAATGAATCGAACTGGAACAACTTGTCCGAGAAAGCTTCCTGGTCCCCTTCTTCCACGCACCCGACGAGGTCCGTTAGTAACATATTCTCCCTCGTGCTTGCAAAACTGCCGTCCAACTCGCGATAGTGCTCCAATGCTCTCTTGGTAGCCACTTGATCGCCTGCGGCGAGATAGCATATGCCGGCTTTCAGAAAGTAGTCCTTCACGCTCCAGCGCATGAGATTATTGTTTAAGCTCGACTTCGCCACGGCTTCGAGTTTGTTGATCGCATTCTGATAATCCCCTTCCAGGGCCGCCAGGTCCGCAACTTTCAAGTACAGTTTATTGGCCAACGCCTCCGCGTTGTCGCTTTCGTACCACTGTGCAGCGGTGTCATACGCCTCCAAGGCTTTTTTCTGATCGCCGATCTCCATCTCATACACTTCAGCGAGGTTTTGTTGATGCGTGGCCGCACGGCGGAAGTTGCCCTTCGCGGTATAGTGTTGTATGGCGGTGGTGAGGACGCGGGCGGCGTCTTGGGGAGAGTCTTTACGGTAGACTTTGAAGGCTTCGGTGAGGGTGTTGGCCATGTCATCCGGTTCATTCAGTTTGGATTGTTGGATTGAGGCGGCCTTCTCAAAGGCCTGGCCAGCTTCCAGATCTGTGGGGAAAATACATGTATCAGTAATGGTCTTGGATATTTCCGTGGATCGACAGGAGGAACGACTGTTTGTGCTGCCTGGCGCTTACTCTGCTTCTGTACCCTAAAGGCATTTGCGGCTTGTGTATAGAGGTCCGCAGCGTTCTCCCATTTTTCCGCTCGTCCACCAAATAGACTGAATCCACCCGAGGCGCCTTGGATGGCTTTGTCGGCTTTCTGGAGTAATGCTCGGGGATCTTGAGCCATGGGTGAAGTAGAATTGAAGGGTGGTGAGGGAGCAGAGATGGTATGTGCGAGGTGCAGTGTCAACTGTGTCTCCTGCGGTCCTGCAGTCGTCCTTGAGCGATATACAGATGAGAAGGGTCACGAGATTGAGATCAATCCGGGGCTGGAGATAGGTGGCTTCTGGAACAATACCGGGTCAATACTGGGTACCTACTTGTAGTTGATGAACAGAGTTGCATGCCACTGTCCAAGTAGGGCGACGCCCCGCCAAAACGGGCGAGGACCGAGCGCAGACGTCACCACGCTGCTTTAAGGGTCACTGAATCTTCGCAGGTGCACCGTCAATGTTTACATCCTCTCATCAATAGCCAGATCCAATGTAACCCGCCGTGCTAACGAGGGATTGGGGACGGTCTTCATTTGAACTTTGAAATGCCTCGGCTTCCTCGACCAACCTTCAACATCCGCACTGCTCTTTCCGGACCCGTCACCAGCCCTGCTCGAGAAAAGGAACTGAGGCTAGTCAAGAAAATTGATATTTCCCCAGAGATTCAATCCCTCCTCGAGACGCCGACATGGTCGGTATCTTCGCTGTTGCCTCCATCATCACGGCGATCTAGAGGTAGAGACTCGACGACGAGGACAGGCAAGACTTCATCCGAAGCACAAGCAGCCTCGAGAGACGAGGATACGCTGGGCCCGAAAGAGATAACGCGTGAGAAACTTCACCACCTCCTCCGCCTCTCCGCCCTCCCCCTCCCCAGTTCTCCCGCCGAAGAATCCCAAATGCTCCAAGATCTGCGCGACCAAGTACACTTTGTCAAGGAAATTCAAAAAGTTGATACAACAGGTATCGAACCTCTTGTGGCAATCCGCGATGAGACCTCAGAACATAGACGAGAACGCACCATCAACCGGTCGACATTGGCCGAATTTCTCGCACTTGAGGAGAAGAAGGGCAAGAATGGAACGATAAGAAGAAGAAGAGATACGTATCAGGTCACAAGCTTTACGCCAGACAGCCAGCCATGGAAGGAGGATCCGTTAGCTTGGAGCAAGGTTGAGGACCCCTGGGAACTTGGTGAAGGTGAAGAGAGTCGAAAGATAGGGAGGTTCTTTTTTGTCAAAAGACAGGCCCCTGAGCTAGAGCGCGAAGGGACGGGAAAAGAGGAGGGAGGACAGAATGTGAAGGGAAAGGAAGTGGATTGATCAGAAGGCACGAGGGCCACGGGCTCCTCGCCCAAAAGTCAAGGAACTTTTTGAAGGTCACACAAGCTTCGTGAGGGACTAGCGTCCTGCAATACTAAGCGGCAAGCGACACTTGGGAAAGCCAACACCAAACATCTGGACCCATTCACCCTCGAAATTCAGGCATTGGAGACAGCAGCGGCGGAACAATACACTCGGTCACCAACACACCACGACGCTCTCAATCCCAGGCATAGGGGTCCCACTCGCCCAGATTCGCCTTCTGCCCTTCATCCAGCCCGTCAATGACTTCAATGTCCTCGTGGGAAATCTCCCAGCCGAGGATCTGCTTGTTCTCGATGATTCGCGTTTCTCGATCGCTCTTGGGAATCACCACCAAGCCTTTCTGCAGACCCCATCGCAGGACAATCTGCGCGGGGGTTTTGCCATACTTCTGAGCAAGCGAGACGATCGTCTCGTCGTTCAATCGTCGCCCCTGCGTGAGCGGGGAGTATGCCACGACCACGATGGCCCTGCCTTTGCAATACGACACGAGCTGCCTCTGCTGGTTCCACGGGTGGAGTTCAATCTGGTTGCACACGGGCTCGATGTAGACGCCCTCTTCGGTCATGAGTTGTTCGATGTGCTTTGGGGCCCAGTTTGACACTCCGATACTCTTGACCAGGCCCCTCTCAACGGCGTCTTGAAGCCCCAGCCATGCCTCCTTCCTCGCCACCGGCCCAGGGCGAGGTGTGTGCAGCAGGTACAAGTCAATGGACTCCAGTCCGAGCTTCTTCAGGGAGCCTTGGACTCCAGCAAGAGCCCCTTGGCGGGAGTACATGTCTTCCCACAGTTTCGAACACACAAATAGTTTCGAAGGGTCAATTTGGCTTTGCGCAATGGCCGCACCCGTCTCTGCCTCGTTGTTATAAATTTGGGCCGTGTCGAGGTGTCGGTAAGAATTTTTAAGGGCAAAGAGTGCGGACCGAGTACACGTCTCGCTTTGGCAGGTGCCGAATCCCAGAACGGGAATCGCGTGGCCAGATTTCAACGGCAGAGTAGAGGTTATCTGTAATTCGGGCATTTTGAGAATTGTGCAACTCAAGAGAGGACACCTCAATTGTAAGACTCCAGATGAACGACGACTAATCCTTTTACTCTGTTACGACGTTCGAACTTGTGTGCGGTGATATGTGTGTTCGGCCAAACCTTTTGCGGAGTGTTTTTCCTTACGCAACGCAGTGCCTGGTAACGGCGTCGTGAGGATTGGGATGCAAGAGAAAGAGTCATGGGGCTCGAGTAGCTCAAGTAGCTCTACCTCGTACGCCTTTACGAGGAATATGAAGTCACCATGTTTTGCCGTAGTTTACCCGGGTCAGCAGGACAAAAGCAAGAGTACCCAGTAACATACTCTTGCATACTGCACTGAGTACTCGCCTTGTACTGGGCAGCGAGCGAGTGATGTAATAGGCGCATGGGTGCCAAGACGTCCAGCCTTGGCACTAGTCTCATCCTCATTATCCCCTATTGCCCCCTACTAGCCTACTACTCGAGTACTTGTACTTGTACTCCTACAATATCAACCTGTTTGTGGTGTGACCTGCAGTCAATGCATTCTTTTCTCCCCAGCATAAGGAGGGAATGGTTTTGCGAGACTACCTCCTCGACAGGTCAGGCAGGGTACATCCCGCCCGGAGACATCGCCGCCAAAGCTTTGGCTAAGAGCTCTGAGGCAGATCGCGAAGGTCTTATCGAAGGGGTTACCGCGCGGCTTCGTCAGATGCTGCAGGAAATGAGGAAGCTCTGCCCTCCTGTACCAGGGGTTGAGAGTTGCTATGGAGCTCTCTACGTGACTCCCGTATTTGCATAACCAGACCCGGGTTTGGACCGTTCGAGACTGTTCACGAATTCCAGCTGTGGTTGCGCGACGGCATGCAGCAGACACAACAACGCCCAGATCACCTCGATGTTCAGGATTGGAAGGATATTCAAGACATGATGGCTAGGCAGGACAGGCCGTGGCCGCTTCCCGCATTCGCGCATGGAGATCCGAACCCTTTGGACATACTAGTCCGCGGAGCTCAGATGGCTGACATCGTTGACTAGGAGTTCTCAGGGTGGTACTCACACTACTTGAACTATACCGCTGCTTGGTATGGAAATGAAACTCGACAGTCCTGGCAAAAATTGGTTCCAAGGTCCTCGAGCATGATCCTGAGCATCTCAGAATGGAGATCACACGTCAGAGTTGATGGGAGACCCTTGAACACGGTCTCTGATGAGTGACGTTTCTTGGCCGAGCTCTTGGGGGGAAGCAGGTGTTCATGGAAGCCGACGGTAGATGGCACGGTCATTCGTCGAGCTCAAGGTACCGTTTATTTTCCTTCAGGCATGTTCCAGCAATTAAGTCCCCATCAAGACGAAATGACTCTTAGAAACAGGCTATACACCTGTTCCCAATAGAGCTATCAAATCGAATTGAATAGCGACAAAGTCTGATCCAAAATACACATGGCATCCACTATAGGCAATGGGGGCTCGATAACAACGAGGTGGTCGCCATATCGAATGCAGCTAGCGAGGTAGGTAGAGGATAGAGCACCACTATCTTAAAACGCAAAAGGAATACTCATTGTCACAGAGAGAGAGAGAGAGAGAGAGAGGAAGGCGAAAGGCATGACAATGCTCTTCTGGGTATGAAGCCTTCCTCACCTGACAACGAATACCCCTTGCTCTGTAGACCCAAAAAGATGCCTTGTCAGGGTATACGAAGCCGACATGTCTCCCTCCAGACTGACCAATGTTCATTGACGTCAGGCTGTGGTTGCCCATCAAGCAGCATCGCATGCATGTCACGACATCGAGACATTTCGATGGTAGCCCACGTTGCGCCTGAAGCGTCCTCGAGAACGTCGAACAGGGAATGTCCAGCTACTCGTGCCTGCTCGGGAATATCCTGAGGATGAAACACGGTCCTCGGCGTCGATTTTCTGCACAAGGCGGCATCTGCTGCTGCTTGAGATGCCGCTGTCTCTTCCGCTCGAACCACACATTCAGCAGCGGCTGCCTCGACACACCCGCACCATCTGTGGAACACGATCAGTCGGGACCAAAGTTGGGCAAAAGTAAAATCAATAACTGGTCCAAATGCCATAACGTCTTTTCGGGATACAGGGTCAACTTACGGTCCTTCTCTCCCACATTCCTCAAGCAGCGATATGGCTTTTAACCGCCATGTGGAGTCACGATACTTGATAGCTGTGAAAAAGAGCGGCTGGATGATTCCCATTTCAGCGTTGAAGGTGGGCATTTCGGCCTCGGCGGGTTTTGCTCTCATGGCTCGTTCCACACACTCGACAAGTTGCTGGAACTGTAGTGCGTACTTGTCGTACGCCGTCTCGAATGGCTCAAGGATGTTCGAGACATAAATGAGGGCACTCAGACAATGGGCCTGGAGCACTAGTCCGTGCAGGCCGTTGACCGCCGAGATGCCATGGCCCATCTTTGAATATTGTCGATAACATGAGAGCCACTTGTTCAGCTCGGCGATATGACGGCTCTGATCCAACACCAACACCTCTCTAGAGGCTGCACGAGGAAGATATTTGTACTCGGCAGCCCTTGTGGCGAAACTGTAACACGAGTGCAACGTCCGGAAGAGCGTGCGGTCTGCCTTCCGTGGAGTGAACATGGTAACGTCTCCATCCATACCAGGGGCAGCTACCGGGCATTGAAGCTCTGGCGCGTTTCCCAGTGCGTAGGTAATGACTTGCAGGTCCAACTTCCCAAAAAGACATGAGAGATCATCGTCAAGAAGGGCTTTGCCGGTCAGGGATTTTGTGGAAAGCCATTCGCGGGAGTTCATGATTGAAAATGCCCCTCGGAGATGAAGCAGAGCGTCGGTTTGTCGGTACTGGATTGTTTCAGCAGAGGCCAAGAGGGTGCACGCCACAAGGACGGGCAGAGGACCATGAGGGAGCTCCAAGACATCTTGTCGAATTTTCGCCATCGCCGCCGTGATTTGTTTCAATGCCTTGAATTTGGCAGCGCCACAGTTTCTTTGCAGCATCTGTTGCTCATAGGACGCTCCAAATGCGGCGGCGGCCTCCATCACACTTGGAATGGACAATGCGAGCTGGGGCACCAGATGGCCCCAAAATGCAGTCTCTGCCTCTGTCCTCGCACCGGGACGCCCTTGTGAGAGCACGGCACAAGCCAGAAGACGGAGACGATCAAGTTCAGGGTTCGGTCCTAGCCCAGTGGGCTTGAAAACACCGACGCGGTCGACGTGGCCTGGTTCGACAGGCACAACACCCGTTTGGGGCGGGCCTGGGTCACGAGGCGCCCCATCAGGATACCCTTCACAACTGCGTTTACCTCGCTGGCAGCGCAAGCAACGGGGCTTGGACTCGTCGCATTTTACTCGACGGGCTCTATCAAGGCGGTTAGACCGTGTCGAGAACGCAATTGATGTCCTCGAAGTTCTCACCGACACGTAAAGCAGCCGTACTTGGATTGCCGCACGTTGGTACGCGTCCTTTGCTTCCGGGGCGCAGGGGGCCCTGAATCAGACGGCATTTGCCAAAGTCAAAGACCGAGAATGATGAATGCGATAGTAGAAGAGGATCCATACCATTCAGGTCCTTGAATTGGCGAGGTTATGTATGGATGTGGTCACATTTAAGAATGGATTCTCATGTCCAAACAAGGGGAGTGTGGATCCGCCACAGATGCCGGAAAGAGGAAGGTCGAAACTCAAACACCGAGCCTCGCCAGGCACCACCATTTCTTGTACCATTCCCTCTCCAAGAGCCTCTGAAGTCACGATGTCAGTGCACAGCACGAGAAACGGTCCTGCCCTTACCAGGCGGAGCAATCACCATGGTGGATTGGCTGTCAAACAGGGCTAAACACATCCCTACGAAGACCAGATTCCTCATTTTCCTCAGAAGAGGGTACCGGTAAGAACGGAGATGTATAAATTGCCTCCAGCAACGGTAGGGAATTTCAGAAGTCCTATTCTTTGGCAAGACTTTACTTTTATTACATTTCCTCCTTCTGAAACAGCTTTGACATTTATATCGTCATCTCCCCAACCATGAACTCGACCTTCGACCCTGCCAACTGCACATATGCCACCTGCTCCGTCGAGGACTACGGCCAATTGGGATACATTCCCTCCCTCGCAGGAAACGCATTCTACCTCGCGGTATTCTGTCTCGCATGCGTCGCACAGATCCTCTTGGGCATTCGATATCGGACTTGGGGGTTCACGGTGGGGATGGTGGGAGGAATCGGGCTGGAGATGATGGGTTACATATCCAGAATCCAGCTGCACTTTGACGACTTTAACAACAACTACTTCATCATCTACCTGGTCGGCCTGACAATTGGGCCCGCATTCTTTTCGGGCGCGATATACATCTGCCTCGCGAGGATCATCGCCGTCTACGGTACCCGACTCAGCGTGCTCAGCCCGCGGGCCATTACCATCATTTTTGTTGGCTGTGACTTTTTCTCCCTCGTCCTCCAGGCCGGCGGGGGCGCATTGACCTCGTTGGACATCTCCCCAAGCCTCAACCAGACCGGGATCAACATGATGATTGCCGGACTCGCCAGCCAAGTGGCCTCCACAACTGCCTTCTGCGGCATCTGTCTGCAGATCGTATTCTCCATCCACACGAAACCCGACCTGATCAACCGCAACAGCACGGCGCTTCGAAAAAGACTCACGTTCCAACTTTTCTTGTCCGGTAAGTCCCAATCCCCGTCCCCATCCATCCAGGGCCTGTCCCAAAACGAGCAGATTCCTCAAAACACATCTCCCCCGCCCCCCTCCCCAGACAGCTTTTTCAAATTTCCCTAGCTCACAGAAATTCTTGGGACACGCTAGCAATCGCCATCGCAACGGTGACGATCCTCATCCGGTGTTCCTTCCGAGTAGCCGAGCTGAGCAAGGGCTTCGGAAGCGCCCTTGCAAACGACCAGGTCATGTTCATGGTCCTCGACGGCGCGATGATGTCGCTGGCCGTCCTGGCGCTCTCGACCGGCCACCCCGGCCCGGCTCTCGGGACGGGGATGTGGGAGCAGAGCGGATTCAAGCTTTTGGGAGGAAAATCCAAGATGGCGGAAAGGCCAATCGCGTACGACCTGGCGGGCACGCCGGAGGCTGCGTTTTCACGGAGGAGCATGAGGGGCGTTGGGAGGGCGGTGTTGGGCAAGTGAGAGAAAAGAAGCGGTGCGCAGGTGAGCAAAAGAGCGCTGGTTTCACAAAAGGGAAAAGAGCCAGCGAGATCCGAGAAAGCCCGACAGATGCCTACATACATGGGTATGCAATCGATCATCTATCGCTCGAGGTTCGCACGTGTGAACACACCAACGGGGAGAGCAGGGCGTCTCCACGTGGAGACAAGCCAGTGCCTATCTCCATGGCCCGTCTCGCTATGTATTGTGTACCCAGATAATACAGGAGCGGACTGTGGCCCCGACCAGCGCAGCGGAGTTTGCCACCTTTTTTTCTTTGGCGAGTGCGTTATATAGTTGCAATGCCTGCAGTACTGTAAAGACAACACAACACATGACTAAACCGTGTATCATAGAAAGATCATCCGCCCCCAAACTTACTTGAAAAAAAAAACAAAAAAAAAACAAAAAAACAAAACCTTCTTGAAGGGAGATGGGGGATAAGACGCCTATGTATGTACCTCGTACATACCGCAGAGCTGGCCGCAAGCCGTCCGTTCCATGCATTGTGGTATACGAAGAATGGAGAGAAGAGTGCCATGCACACACAGGGGATATAGGTGGTCCAGAGTCGCGTCCCTCTGCCCGCCAGCCAGAAGGTAGTTTCTGGGGAAATCACACCCCGTGTCCAATGTGTTCGATTATACATGTATCCTAGTTGAACCCATTGAGGAGAAGATCCTGTTATCCTGTTGCTTTTAAAACCCAGCAACGCAGGGAGTATCCAGAAAGAAGACTCCAGATACCGACCACATCGTGGGATTTCCTAAATCTACCAATTGCGCAGTCGTGTCCGTGTCGGCGAAACCGATCTTATCCACCTCCCCTGCTCACGCTCCACAAACAATAGGGTATATATAAATGAACGTTGATCGACGGACATAGAGTTCAAGGAGGGAACCGGTATCCAAGTCGGCTGTAAGCACAGAATCAAAGACCAGCGGCCATCATCAATCCATACCCGACGGTAATCACAATGGCAAAGGTGATCACAGACGCCGGGACGCCGCGGGTTAAGAAGTGTTTGACTCGCAGATACCGCACTCCCGTTTCAGGGACTTCCATCATAATTGCAGCTGCAAATTCTGTTAGCGGCCATATCATACGAGCTATGAACCGGATTCTGCGTTCGACAGAGTCCAAATCCGTGTCAAGGGAAGCGATTGTAGACGAACAGAAAAGGAGGGACTCACTCATATTTGGAAAACCCGACGTGGGCAGCCCCATTGCCGCCGAACACATTAACGCTGCACCCATGACCAACAGATTTGGGTGCGGCTCCTTCATGCTTTCGCCCACCTGTGCCACAAGCGGTAAGATGATCAATGCCGCAACGGTGTGGCTGATAAACGTAGCAACGACAAGCACCAGCGACGCAAAGACCACGAGGACTCCATATATCGAGAGATTGTCCACGCGTTCGGTGATGCTCCTCGCAATTGAATGGAGCAAGCCAGACGACGAAACTGCGCGACCCAGAGAAAGGCCTCCTGCGGCGAGGATAATGATGGTCCAGAGGAAATTGTTGAAGTCTTCTTTGGTCAAAATGCCCGTGCCGAAGAACAACACGAGAGGGATGATGGCAATGACGCCCATGTCGCCAAACACACTTTCCAATTGATGGGAAGCGCACCACAGGGCAATGGTGATCATCGTGACCAGGATGATGAAATACTGCATGCCATTGAGGTTATCTTTCATCGGCCGGATAGGCACGATAGTGGTTCCCTTGCCAGGCTTAAAGCTGATTACCAACAACACCCAGATTAGGATGATGCTGAGGATGCACACCGGCAAAGCGATGAAGAACCAGATTCCCCAGCTTGGCGGAGGTTTCATGTTCTGCAGGGCGATGATGTTCTGCGGTGAGGCGATGGGGGAGGCGGCACCACCGATGTTCGACGCCAGGGCAATCCCCAAAATCAATGCTTTGGACATATTACTGTCCGATGGTAAATTGCGGAGTATGGGTTGAATGATGCTGAAGCACAGCACCGGGGCGGCGACATTGGAGATCCACATGCTCAAGAACATGCCGACGAACATGTTTGTGATGAGCACATTGCGAGCCTTGGTGCCGGCTTTGCTGAGCACAAAAGTCGCCATCATCTTTGCGATGTGGTATTTCGACAACGCTGCCGCGATGGTGAAGCCGCCGAGCAATAACATGATGACCGGTGTCCACATGGCCGCAAAGACGGCCTTTGTCGCATCCTTCGTGCTCAGTCGGTGATGGGGTTTGTCCTCTGATCGCATGATCCGAAGGACGACAACCAGAAAAGGAATCAGTAGAGAAGTGACGAAGAGAGGAATCACCTCGGTGGCCCACAGCAAGGACACAAAGATCAACATGGCCAAGCAATTCTGCTGCTCCGGATTCTTCATGATCGGGATGTAAAGCAGGGCCAGGAACACCGCCAGGATAGCGACAAGAGCGAACAAGGTCCCGCTGAACAGCCACTTCGGACACCTGTACCGACCCACGGGAGTGACAATTTCCTTTGTGTCGACGGCTTCTCGATCACCCTGCAGTCGTGCCTTTGATGGATCCTGTACTCCTCCCAGCAAGGTCTGCCTGATACCGAAGTTGGCCGCTTGCGCCTTCCGCTCGATGCCGATCATCTCTCTCCAAACAGTGTTCCTCTCCCACACGACGTGCTCGCGGAGATGGAGTCGAAGCTCTCTGCGAGCCATGTTCTGATCGCCCTTGGTGACGACTTCGGCGTAGGCTTTTTCCACTTTTGCGATATTCTCATCCAGATGGACCATGGTCTTCTCTTGGAACGGGTAGGACGGGTTGACCGACTTTTCCATGTAATCCTTTCGGATATCCCGATTGCACACCTTGTCGTACTTCTTGGCCGCCTTCTTGAATCCCGTGTGGTTGAGTTGGATGAAGGACTTCAACTCGCACAAGGACACATAGGTGCTGATGATGCGCTTTTTCAAATTGATGCCTGAATCGTACAGTGACGACAGATGACCGGGGTCGGAAGCCTCGAGTTCCATGGCCAAGCTCGGTCTCCTTCTGAGAAACACGGGCGAGTCTGGGGCTCGTAGGTCTTCTCGAGATTCGGCAAGTGCAGAATGGTCTGATGCGTCTGTGTTCCAGGTGCTTTTACTCCTTGGCCGGTTCGAAGACGCCTTCTTCCTGATCATGGCGGCATTGTCTTCAGCGTCACTATCGCTATCATCCTCGCCTTCGGGCTCTTCCATACTGATGCTCATGGTCGACGTCCTCCTCCGCCGCCGGAAAGGTACGTTGAATATGCTCGACGACCGGACGGCCTTCCGGCGATTCTCGGCCTCGACCACCTCGTCCATGTCCACATCATGCGTCTCGATCTTGTAGCTCTCCACATCTTTCAAAAGCTGGTCGAGTTCGCCGAAGATCTCCAGCTCTTTTAACCTATAAAAGGAGCAGACCTTATCCAACTCCGAGTCTAGCATGCGCTTGAACGTCGTGTCCGGATCGAGCGAGCCGCCCAGCAGAGCAGTACTTTCTTCATCTTGCGGCTGTGTCTCGCCCGGCGGCCTGTTGATCTGCTTCTCGAGGGTGTAGATGAGTTTCTTGAGGTTGCTGTAGGAGATGTAGTTGCTGCTCCAATCGGGAACAGCGTTGAACTGGATGCTGTGGGAGAACTTCATCTCGTCGTCTCGATCGGCGAGCTCTTGGAGTTTGACGAGCCTTTTTTGCGACTGTCTTGCGTGCCTGTCTCTAGCTCTTTCTCTCTCTCTTCTGGATGAGTCGGCGCCGGTGAAGGTCGCGAGTTCGATGGAGGGACCGCCAGCCGCAGCCGAATCGAGGGTTTCTGAGTGAAAGGGGCGAATGTCAGGATTACGGGGCTGCGAATGAGCGGGTGAGGAGCGAGGCTGCGACCCGCGCATTCGACATGGATGGAGGGGGTAATTGCTTTTTCAGAGAAGCTAGGGTGGCACTGTAGGTTGTAGGGGGTCTGTAGGGGTCTGTAGGGGTCCGCGGGGGGAGGGGAAACAATACGACGCAAGGCAAAAGTTGGACAGCGAATGGTGAAAAGTATTTTACAGCTCGTTCACGGGAAAGGGATGGGTCGTGGTGGGATCTGAGTAAGGCTAGTGAGGCATTGCTGGCTTTGTGAGCCGAGCCCAAGTTTTGAGTTGAACTTGGGAGCGACCGCCGCCATCAGCCCATTGGCGAGTTTCTGGGAGAAGGAAACAACTTGAATTGGTGGATGCGGGCGGGCCAATTTTCTCGGTTGTTTTCTTTCCTTTCTTTCTGTCTATTCTGGGTGGACGTGGCGATTTGGGGATGAGTCCGGAAGTATGGACGAGGAAACGAGTGGTGGCTCAGTGGCACCAGTCGCCATTAGTGAGGCACCAGGCTGGTGAGGCTGGCGTGCAGTGCCGCCCATCACGAGCAACACAGAAGAAACCAACCTCCAACCGGAAGCACAAGGCAAACTCAAAAGACAGGTAGCGTGATGGATGCATTTCCATGGCTATGTCCCCCATTCCATCTCTTCCTCATGCACTCTACACTACTCTCTACACCGTATGTACTCTACGATACTCAGCTCTGCGCCGCCCTGCCCTACTTCAGCCGGGCCAGAATCCACTGGTTGATAAACTGCTCCGATGCCAACTCGTCCTTGATCCCAAACGTCCTGTCCAAAACGATGGCATCGTGAGCTTCGCCCGGGGCTTCGAGGAAATCGATTGTTGGATTGTGCACCTGGACCTCAACATCAGCCGTCTGGCACCTCTCACCTTTGGGTGCTTCAAACCGGAGTGACATACCTTGAGCTTCTCAGCGACCTCCCGAATGTCGTCCATCAGAATCTCATTCTCTCCCCCAACAATAGCCACATTGTCCACCTTGATATCTTTCCACCAATCAGCCGGCGCTTCAGCGGGATGGTTCCAGTTGTCCTGGGGTGACTGGGCCATGAAGTTGTCGGACCAGATCTTCACTGTCGCGGGCACCAGCGCGTCACTTTTGAAGTTCTTCTTCCATGACTCCCTTTTTTGTGTAAATGAGGCCCATGGGGAGATCAAGAGAGCCCCTCCCAAGTTGCTAGAGAGGGAGATAGGCGATACACTGGGATGTGGATGCGACAGATGGCTTATCAATGCTGCGGCGAGGTTCCCACCGGCTGAGTCGCCGCCGAAGAGGATCTGCGGCCATCCGCGTCAGGTCAAGTCCAGGGTCATCCAGGGGTAAGTGACTGTGCGCTCACCTGCGAAGGCTGCAGACCCAAATGCAATAAATATTTGACCGCCGCGGCCGCCTGCTTGAGCTGCAGTGGATAATGGCCATAGGGCGTGAGTTCATATTCCAGAAGCATGACCCGCAGCTCCTCGCCATGCTTCTTGGCCAGCTCGATGAGATCCCAGAGCATCAGCCAATGCTGATCCGACGCTGGGAAAGTGTATCCTCCTCCATGGAACCACAGCAGCGTCTTCTTGGCCGTTTTCGGTCCCATGAAGCACCCCGACGCGCCGTCATCCAATTCTACCAGCTCAAGGTCGAACCCCTTCTTCTTCGCAAACGACTCGTAGCTCTCAACCGTCGTTGGCTGTATGGCCTGCATCTGTTTGACCGACAAGCGCGCGAAGAGCGACCGGCAAGTGCTGTAGAGGACATGCCGCTTGTAGTCTTTGGGACAATCCTTGCCCCTTGACCAGCCGGTGAGGGTGGTGAAAGTCAATGTGCCCACTGTCGTAACGCCCTCCCATTAGTTCTCCTCGGCTATCGCACGGACTACAAGGCGGACGACTCACCAGCTCGACTCATGGCGTAGAGCAAACGGAAGTAATCACCCGCGGACAGGCGAGGCTTCTCTTTCATCTTGTTGCGTCTCTGTAATGCATGCACTTGATTGGAAATAAAAGAACAGGATGAGAAAGTGAAGGTGTGTTCCGCTTCCCCAGTTCAAGATGGTGTCGCCAATCAGCAACGCTTCCAACAACACAGATGGTGGATGACGGGGGACAACCGAATATTTATTTATCGCGCGACAGACATTTGAAATGCATGGGTTGTTATCCCTGGCCCCGGAGCTTACCTGAACAACCTGGAACATGAGGATCACGTATGCTCAAGCACAGGGTCTGACCAAACACATTCAATCACTGGCTTTCGGAGGATGTGCAACGGGTCCCATTTCCCTGCCAGCCTCCAAGCCGAAGTAAGAACGACAATGACCCGTTGCGGTAGAAACCATCTACCGAACGGAGGATCTGGGGTGCGTAACCGTCTACATTTGAAAGTCAAGTTCCCGCTCCTTTTCTCTGTTAAGGGTCCCCGGGGGGGATGACGAAAAGGTGGAGAACGCCATCATCGGATTTATTTCAGGCATCAGCCGCCGCTGACGAATACAAGCAACGCGGCTTCGCCTCGGTGCCGCGTGCTTGCGCGTGGCATCACTCACCAAAGTGCAGGTGGTGGTCGTACGAGGTACTATGCATGTAACTCTCACCGTCGCGTTATCATTTGATGTAGAGCGAGTTCTTAGTCTCTTTTTCTTACCTTCGATGATCACCCATTCTCCAAGTTCTATTCGCTTTCTGGATAGTATCTGCATCTGTGATGCTGTTTTTTTTTCTCTCACAACATCTTGGTCATTCATTGGTCACGCCCATCTCCGACTAGGAGTTTGTCGTGATAGTAGGGCTTCAAGGTCTTCGACTGATCAAAGGACCGAGATCGTCTGTATTTGTCCGCAGTGGAGGTGGTGAAGGTTGTGGAAGGGGCGCTCTTTTCGCTTTGGAGGATAACTCGATCGTCCAACGTCACAGCTCGACAATGAAGGGGTCCATCCATCCGGCTTGCGCTTGTTCCAGCGGAGGTCGATTCTTCTCAACTCTCCAGACTCAAGTGAGCTCAAAATCCTCAGGAAGGCCCGAGCGTGGAGACGAGAGTCGCCTCCTTCTGCCTCGAACCCGAATTCGCTTGAAAGGAGACTTTCTCGACGATTAACTGACACCTTAGATTGATATTCTCCAACCAAGTGTCGTCCATCGTGATGCTGTAATCAGTCCGTGCATGCAGCCAATGTCAACACTTCGACAGGCCCCCAAAGACGCTTCCAGTCAATCTCTGAACCGCTTCTTCGCGCAGCTCAGAATTCATCATCAGTGCGTATTGAGGCTTGATCGGCGTCACGAGGGGGAGGTCGAGTCTTTCCAAGACGTGCCATGGTTTATCCAAAAACTGTATCAAATTGGTCCGGTTCAAGAATCCCAGCTCCAAAGCCTTGGTTACCAGGAGTCCCATGTCTAGATAATGCGTGTAATCAGTTGACAAGTAGCGCCCAGCAACTGAATTGGGATATGGATTGATCGATTTTAGCGTCTCCTCCAAGTCCAATCGACCGTCAGACCCAAAAACGAAGCCGTGGCCGTCTGCAGCAGATCGAAAGGCGACTGACTTGGTAGTCTTTGTGGTGCAGTTATCTCGAAGTTTCTCGAAGGCTTGTGTAGTTGGCTTGCATTTCGCACCCTCAGAAGATAGCCCTGGTTGGATATAGTCGAAGCGGGATCCAGAGACCATTAAATCAGTCCAGTCCGATCCTGGTGTTGTGGCTTTGGCGGAAAACGTTTGTTTCTTTTCACTCTTCTCTTTGCGCGGCGACCTCTTTTCGATGACCTGGACGGTTCCCTTTGTCTGGCTGTAGGGTGGAGGGGGAATACCCGGTTTCTTGCTTTCTTCCAAGAGCTCCATGACTTGATCCATCCGAGCGTGCAGAGTTTCCATTATTTTGCCTTGCTTCTTTAGTTGGTTCTCTATCTTGGCGATTCTCTTTGCAGAAGCGCTGTCATTAATCCCAAGCCGCTCGAGGATTCTCCCCGTTGTTATCTGAGTTTCAGTTGTCACTTCAAGAGACTCGCTGGCGAGGTGATTGAGCTGAACCAGCTGCTTTCCGAATAGCTGGTTCATGGTGAACAGATTGACCCTAATATATCTGAGCAAAATTCAAAGGCATGAAGACCTCCATTATCTTGTCGTGGAGCTTAGGGTCTCAAAGGCCAGCTTCGTCTTCTCGTCAATTTGCCGAAGTAATTCCTCAGTATTTGCACCTGTTGACGTAAATGTGTAGCTGAACTTCCATGACAGGCTATTCGGATCCTGGTTGAGGATAGTCTGCCGTAGAGTGCAGACGCTGCGATGTCTCCTATTGCTTTCACTTGGCTGGACCCTGGAGGACTCAGCTGGAGCTCGAGTAACAGGACTTCATAGGACTTCTGAAAAGCTGCAATTTGCTGTGCAATTCCTCGGTGCCACGAGCCGCTTTCCTGCCATCGCTTGACAGCCTGGTAGATTTCCTTGAGGGTGTCCCGAATGTCGCGTACTGTGCCGAGATCCATGGAATAGGTTGATCAAGAATCTAGACTTGAGTTTCTGCATGAGCAACACAAACCCTTGAAAGGCATGAAAGGCATCGAGTCTTTAACTAGAATCTATTTTATTGCTCGGGTTCAGTGGCGTGAGGTCTCCAGACGCCATTCTCACCACTTTGTGACAAGGCTGAGTCTTGTGCGGAGAACTTGGAAGGTCACCAACACCGAGTGACCAGAGATCAGAAGAGAGGCGTTCTCGGCGTGCACTAAAAATGCTGTCGTCTACAGTTTTAGCGCCTCTCGGCAGGGCCCTGCATCCCGATCTATCACCTAGACTCGTTTGGCTTAAAAGGGTAGCGGCGGAGAGGACGTACTTGTTGGCGCTCGCTGGGTTCGAGAAGGTACTTGCCCGGGTCCTCGCCGCTCTCCGTTCAGGTAGAAGGGCCAAGGAAAGTGGCATTATATTTCCATATACGAATTGCATGAGATGAAAAAGTTCGACAGTGCCCAACATTTCCTACCTAGGTAATTTAACAAGCTGTCGGTGTAAGTACGAGACAGTGGCTAATACACAAAAGGCCAACGCTAACAAGGGAGGACTACTTTAACCAACAAAAAGAGATAGATCGAGCGCTCGGAGAAGAGGTGATGTTGCTAGGCATTGAGATCTGCGATGAAACAGGCGACGGAACTGATCGAGCCTCTCGATTAGTGAGCACTATCTCCCTTTTAATCGTGAATTGAATGGTCGAGAGAGACAGCGAGTACATCCTCGAAATTCTGCATTACTGGGACTGTGCCCAAGTGAACGTGGACACAGGCCAGGTCCGATCGAGTCAGGTCAAATGGCGGGATGCCCAAGGTCTGGAAATAGAAATGGGTGTTGGAGGAGTCAAGAGATTTGCCGCTGGGCATTGTAGTATCTAGTAGTTAGATCTTTGCCGTCGTGACATGAATACAGGTGCTAGAGCTCTGGACCATTGCCATGTGCGAGAGCTTTAACCAAGACACTTGCAGCGGCGCCAAAAGGACAAGAAGAAAAGCCCCAACTGCTCAAATCTTGGTGCACAAACGCTCAAAAATGGCTCCACCGTTGTCTGTCGTAAACGTCGTTACCCGCAATTTCTCGACCTCTGGTTCCATTTTTCCGGGAAGGGAGGGTTGAGTGCCGAGGACTTTGCCGTCTGCCAAGTATTTTCGCCTACGTTGTATCCAGCGTTGCGTGGAAGGGTAGGATTTGATCTCAACGTCGACATGCCTGCCTGGGCTTGTTGTATTCGTTATCCATGCTCTTGGCTCGAGGGTTGACAGCGAAGCCGGTCCCAATGACCATGGTCGACTTAGTTTGACGCCTAGATTGGAACTACCGGCGTGTGGTCCGCTCTGGAGTGTGCCAACATGAGGAGGGAATAGTAGACAGGTGAGGATTCAAGGCTTTCGGCCGATAACAATGATTCTAAACGTAGTCGTCAGCGGGAGCCTTTTCTGTCGGGGGCGGTCGGAGGGGGAAGGACTTACAGTGTAAGATACATGTGTTGTTGGCGGGAGTTGATCTCTTGGAATGCTTTTACACATGCGTCGTTCACGTCTTTCAGTGTCCACTGTGCATGCCCAGACATGTCAGTCTCGGGCTTCATGTGCTAAGGGGGAGAGCCCTGTTTTCCTTACCCCAAAGTATCGGATGCAAATTTGTAGGAGCCAGCCTTGGAGGCCGGTTTTGTAGAATCGTTCAAAGAACCTGCCGATGTCTTTGAATTTGGGGTCGGAAGCCCAAGGGCCCAAAGGAAGTTTTACTCTCTGCTCCTGGACGTCGACGAAGCCGGCTTGCTCAATCGCATTCTTCAAATTGGAGGAGACGCGGAAATCTCTCCCAGTGGCAGCTGTCATGTCGTCGACAAACTTGCATAACTTCACAATCTGACTGTCTGGTAGCTCGGATCCGTCGTCGGTACGAGCATCGATCTCCATTTCGGCTTGTTCGATCCATCCACCCGAATTCATTTTCCTAGTCCGGTCAGTAGATGTTCCGTTGTCAGCAGGCTGCAAGGGGTAGAAGGCATGAGTCATAGTGTGTGGCAGTGGCAGACTCACTCAAAGCATTGAGCGTATAATGCATCCCAGTCTCTTACACCCACAAACAAGTTTCTGATATGGACCAGGTCAAATTTCATCGAGGGGTCGTCCAAGACCCATTCGTCAGTGGCATCCTGGAGAATAAAGGAACAATTTGGCTGAAGTGAGCGCTCATGGATGATAGTGTCGATGCCCACGACCTGAACATGCGGGTACCTTTCAGCAACCCCTTCAGCCCACAGGCCCAGGCCGGTACCGACATCGACAACACAGTGCAGGGCGGACTCGTCGATTGGAGACACAAAGTATTTGTTGTCGAAGAGAAGCAGGATCATTGCGTGCAACACTTGTTCATTCTCCTCCGACACTTCATCATAGGGGAAGGGATGTCCGTCTTTGTAGTCGTGATATCGACGGCCATTTTCAACACGGAAATTGTAGACTGACGAGGCGACTGAGTATGCCGAACTGGCTTCCTCCTCTTCCAGGTACTCGAATCCACCGTATTCCTCATCAACGGGGATGCTGTTGAGCAAATTGAGGTCCTCCATTGTTTATTCAACTGAACAAATCGCCCACAGGCATGATCCTCGGGGGCTCAACCGTAGCAAAAGTCAGCCGTCAGCCTCACAAAAAAAAGAGATAAAGATTCACCCCAAAAAGTGCGGAAGAGATGTGCTGAAATTTAAATTCTTGAACCAAAAGAGAAAGAAAGTGTATTAGGCAAATTCCGACGGGGACACGAGAGAGGGAGAGAGCGTACTGGGTACTCGTAGACATATTGGGTTTGAACAGTTCGAAAGCAACTAGTAGGCTAGGCCAACAGAAGTCTCGTAAGAGTAATCCCACCGCGAGGCATTTCGGTTGCACGGGGTGGGGACGAAATGGATCCTAAGTGAGGCAGAGGACATTGAGGCATGGATTAGGGTCATAACCTTGGAGCAAGTAAAGGGCTTAGCGGTTGGGTTATCATACGAGAGAGGGTGAAGACGAGGGTGGATGCATCTGTTTAAATTTCCAAGCGTCCACTTGGCTGTTACCGGGAATGGGGAACCGGGAAGAGAAACCGAGAATAAAATCTCGATGACGACTGACGAGGGGTGGAGATGCAGACTGGGCTTGACAGGTAGTTTGTGCATGTCAGTACTAAGCGGCGTCGTACAAGGGGAACCAGCCGGACGGTTCTGTAATGGGGGAGCAGAATGGTTTGTAAGTAAGACGAGAGAGAGAGAATGGGGCCAAGAAAAACTGAAGGGAAGGAAAGAAGGTGGGCAGATGCACCGTCATATGCAAGCTGCTAGCAGCCAAAGAGCAGACCTCGTACCTACCTACCAAATACTTAATCACATACTTATGTACTCCGTCGACTCCGTGTTCGGTGCGTGTCGGACAAAATCCTCAACCATGCAAGACCATGGCCGCCCGTCGAATCACAGGCACGACCCGGATTGCCGGTGCTGGGGTTGGCGTCAGTGGCTAGAACAAAGCCAAAGCCAGCAGTTGGCTAGAAATGTTTCCATGGATGGGGCACGATGGGGGGGCGTGACAGATGTTGACTGGCGCTGACTGGGTTCCCAGCAGTTTGGATCCCGCTTCTAGTTGCCTACCGCTATTGCGCTACCTACCTACCGTAAGTACAGTACAAGGAGCAAACCTAGCAAGCTAGAACCTTGGGACCTACTGTACCTCGCTCCCCACCAGGCCCGAGGCTAGCCAAAGCTGTTGGTTACTCCCGTGAACTCATATTAGGCACTGTGCTACAATGCACATCCTGACCCTCCCTGCCCTCCCTTGCTACCCACGTCCCTCCTCGGTAGCTATGTAATACCCAGACCTCCCATACCCATGTGATTCAAACCCACAGAAGCGACCCAACAGTCTGGTTGCACCCTCCTCTGTACCACCATGACGGCCGGGCCCCTGCACCCGGCCACCCGACACAACTGTCTTCTCACCTCTGGTGTCAGTGCTGGTCCTGCTCTCCTCCTGCTTGACGCCATTCACTCTTAGTCGGTACTCCATTCATGGTGGACTGCTATGCACCCTCATGTTTTGAGCATCAAGTCCTTGCTTCTCCTCAAAAAGAAAAAAAAAAATGACCCAGTTTCTCGGTTCGATGAGGAGCGCCGCCTATCTCACCCTCGAACCCGTGCAGGCAACCCCCCCCGTCTTTGTTCCAATCCAAGTCAAGTGACAACTGAGGATTTGAACAGTACCAAAAAGTCCATCAGCAACATGCAGATCATACTGTGGCCTGTCCTCTTCTCGGAGTTCTGCCGTGCAACGGCCAGCGCGGCCTCTTTTCAACCTCATCAAGCGAACCAAATCTCGACTCTTCATCCTCGCAGCTGCAGCGTCTGCAACAAAAGACAACGCATTCTCACATGCACCACCCTGCCCGCGGAAGAGTTGAGTTTTGAAATCTTCTTTCGGCAGATCACCCGAGACGAAGGATGCCCAGGTCAATCTACAACGAATGAAGCTGTTCCTTAGGACTTGCAAATCGCGGTACATATCGCTTGGAGTAAACCGCAAGCCAGAAAGCGAAGCGGGAATTGCATGCAGCAGCTCCCAACTTCCAACACCACCTTCATCTCGGAGCCCTGTTGCGCCCTCTTCTGGTCACCGCCACAAGCTCGGTGACAAGCCGTCACCCAGAATGCCAGTTGCGAATGTCCAAACCTCCGGCTTGTGGCCCCTATTTGAAATTTCTTAGCTATCCCGTTGCGTAGCCCCCCTACGGTTGCATAGCCCATGCAGAACCCACATTACACCGTTGCCCTGGCCCTTTAGCACTCTGCATGCTGAAACCTTAGCTCTAGCTTCTGAATCTGTGACCTATCACTAGCTGACACATACGTACATAGTATTTATTAGCTTACTCGGAATGGCAAGTACCCACTAGGTCTGAGATGTCAATTATTGTCTATCCGCCCAGCGGGACGGGTCATCCTCGTAACGAGAAAACCCAGAGTTCTGATCCGATTTTTATGTGCCCTTTTGTGCAAACCTGGCGCCGGCAGGGATTTGGACTAAACACGACTCCGACCCCCGAGACCACCCGGCTAAAGCTCCCCCGAAGAGCCAAATCACCTGCAAGGCATCCTCTTTTTGTTCCTTTTTTTTTAACCCCCAGGAAAAAATATTCCCGCGCCTAGATTCCCAAATTCTGCTAGCAAGAGATAAATACAGTTTCCAAAACAGACAGGGCTGAGACTGGTTGCCCTGGCCTCAAGCCTCGCTCTTGTCGGCACCGGTATACTTGGTTCTCTTCCAGAGACAGACGGTGCTCACAGCCGAGAAGGTGAACAGAATACTAGAACCAGAACAATCAGATTCCGAGGCATCATGGCGATGTTTTGGATCGGAACTCACCAGAGTGCAATGCTCAGGCCCCAAATGGACTTCATTTCCAAGCACGTGGCCTTGGAGGTACCTATCCACTGGGAGTAGTTGACCTTTCCCCCCTTGTTGAGGCTGTTGCCGAGTGCCGAAGTGAAGTCATATGCGCTTGAGGTGGCATTGGATATTTCATCAAGGACCACACAGTTCAGATACGAAAGCGGCTTGCCAACCACCACGGAGACGACGATCAAGGCAATCAAAAAGAGAGAGTCGATGCCAGTGCTGATCAAGAAAGGAAGGATGTTGTCAAAGTAAAGAATGACCGTGATGGCACAATATAGTACGGCGATGCAGACCTGGAGCGCGCGTGGTTAGTACATTTTTGGGCAACTTTGCACAGCCATGGCACGTACGATGCTCAGAATTGCGACGAGAACTGATGGTGGGGTTGCTCCAGCATTGACCATCTCAGAAATGAAATTGGCCGTGATTCCAATGACGGCGATCATGGATGCCATCTGAAGAGCTCGAGTGACTTTGAATGTCGCACCGAGGACGCCGTGATCAGGACCCATGTTGAGATTGATAGAAAGGAAAGTTGGAATTGGTTCAAGGAAGGAAATGGCACTGCCAAACGATGTAGGTAAGGAATGTGGCGGATGGCGTCGAGCCAACGGGTTTACAGACCGACAATAAGGAAAGTATTGGGCTGGGAACGCTGGAAGAAAAGTTCAATGAATGCTTCTTGGACGGAAACAGATGCTTTGGCTTCAAAGGAAATGTGTTGCAGCTGGTTACAGAATGAAGAACTGGACCTGGACTCTGGAGGGCGGCCGGTGCTTAAGTATTGGAGACTGTTGCTCAGCTCACTGTGGTTGAGCAGCATCGACGGATACCAAATCATTGGAGATATGGTGTTTGCTCAAAGACACGACGGCGGGAGATGTCTCTGGCCAGTCTCAAACCAGGTGAATGGAGCCTGCAACGGATGGTGGTTGTCTCGTGCCAACAAAAACGAGGCTGTTTCGACCAGGGCGCCAAGAGCTATTTCTAGCTGTCGTTGCACGCGCCCGTCGGCGGCTATTGTCTCCCACGATCCTTTGCCGCCCACCTCCTGGGCCCAGGCAGTCTCAGCACTGTTATTTGTCGTGCCCGGGTCTGGTCGAACGAGGCAGTGCACACGTGCTTCGATTGGCGTTTCACCAACAGAGAAGAAGATGTTTTGTACCGAGTACCCAGTATCCTTCATGGAGGGGTTCGCGGGATTCGGAGTCTGCCATCGGCTGGAGCGCTGAGAGAAACGTGATCGGCGGTCTCCAGGCTCCAGCCCCCGCCAACTGCCAACTGCCAACTGCTGGCTCTCGCCTACTGGCCAATGGACAAGCTGCCCGCCAAAGCCCTTTGCGAGTTGATGCTTGGATCGACCTTGAAGGAGGAGCTTATTGCGGTCAGCCTCAAACTATGTACCTACTGTAGCCCCACAGCGAAAAAAAAAAATCCTCCTTATCGTTATCAAGCCTTTGGGAACTTTGAAGCTGCAAGCTGGCTGGGCAACTTTGCTGGGTGGCTTGCTGGGTGGCTTGATGAGCACACAATCTTCTACATACCTTATCACAGCAGTAAAAGATCTCGTACATCTTTCCGTCTACTTTATAACCACCTATATCTTGCGTATACTCCATTCCTTTGTCAATCGCCATCTTACTCTCGGCCTTTGTTTGATTTGCTCGGCACGTCACCTCGTCGTCATCACATCTCGTCCTCCCCAGTAACCTGCAGCCTGTACTCGGTAATCCGCCGTCACTGCCACTCCGCATTTTGCTGCACGACATCCCCCATCCGTCACTATCCCCGCTCCCGCTCCTGCGCCCGGCCACAATTCACTCTGCTCGGCTGCGGCCAAGGAAGGACCTTGCCATGTCACTCACACGAGTAGCTTCCATCGATGGCTTCGAACGAGAGAGAAGAGGGTCCAGCGTCTCTTCGCAGCGAAGAATGAGTTTCAACCCTGTGACTGAATGGATGCCGCCCAAAGACCGGAAAGCCAGTATCGTCTCAATTGCCTTGCAGTTTGAAGAGGTTTCCAAACGAAAACGCATACGTATGTGATTGATCCATGTCAGAGAAGAAGCACGCGACTCCCGCTGACAGGTCCGTGCTGCCACAGTCCAGGTTGCCATTGCCATATTATACTGCCTCTTCGCGGCCGGAATAGTATTCGGTTACGCAGCCATCAAACCTGTCTTGATCGATGAAGGCGTCTTCAAAGACCTGTGTACCCCAGAAGAGGTAGACAAGCACGTCTCGCCATGTTACAAGCAAGAGATCCGGTTGAACTTGATGTTCACCGTAGCAGCAGTCTCAACCAACGTCGCCGCCCTCCCTATCGGCACTATCCTTGACAAGTACGGTCCCAAAGTCTGCGGTATCATAGGCAGCATCTTCCTCACCGCGGGAGCACTGCTCTTTTCCTTCGCTACCAAAGTCGATGGGGACCTCTTTACACCAGGCTACTTCTTCCTCGCCCTTGGTGGTCCTTTCGTCTTCATCTCTTCTTTTCAACTCTCCAACACCTTCCCCCAAAACTCCGGCCTCATCCTTGCGCTCCTGACGGGTGCGTTCGACTCCTCATCGGCTCTCTTCCTTGTATTCCGCCTCGTCTATGAAGCTACCGGCGGGAAACTCAACACCCACCGCCTCTTCCTCCTCTACCTCATCGTCCCCATATTCATTTTCATTGTCCAGGTTTTCGTCATGCCAAAAGAATCTTACAAAACTGTCAGCGAAGTGGTCAAGGACGCCGAAGAGGAAGTCAATGCTCCTACTCCCCCCGAGGCCTCCGAAGAAGAACGCCGCACTCTTCACGACCGAAGGGAAAGCACCATCCAAGAGATCTCGCTCCTGCTGGACAAGTCGACCAATACAAAGCGTCAGAAGCGAGAAGAGCACAAGAATGCCAAATCTGGAGTGTGGGGAGCTATGCATGGCTACACCGCTCTTCAGCAGATCAAATCTCCATGGTTCTGGCTCATCACACTTTTTACGGTCGTGCAGATGACACGGATAAATTACTTCGTCGCCACGATCCGGCCGCAAGAACGTTACCTTCTGGGTTCCGCCCACAAAGCGAAAATGGTCAATGACTTTTTCGACGTGGCACTTCCCCTTGGAGGTGTGCTGAGTATCCCTTTTATTGGCGTCTTGCTGGACAACACATCCACGCCCTTTGCCTTAGGATTTCTCGTGGTCGCAGCCACCATTATTGGCATATTGGGCTGCCTCCCTTACATGTGGGCCGCCATCGCCAACGTTTGCCTCTTTGTCGTATATCGACCCTTTTATTATACCACCGTCTCAGATTATGCCGCCAAAGTATTCGGATTTCAAACTTTCGGCAAAGTCTACGGCCTCATCATCTGCCTGGCGGGACTTTTCAACTTCTTGCAGAGTCCCTTGGATGCCGTTACGCATGTCGTGTTTAAGAATAACCCCGTGCCGGTCAATGTGATCCTCATGAGTGTGGCGGTGATTGTGGGCGCGGCGTTGGTCACGTTCACCGCGGTCCGAGCGAGGACAATGAAGAGGGACCTCTTGGAGGATGAGGCCGAGGGAGCAACCGAGTCGTTAATGCCCGGTGCCATGGCGAATGGGAATGGCTATGGGACGTGAGAGGGAAGTGAGGATAAGTGGAGGAAATTGTCGCCATCTCAGTCACCGAATGACATTGACCATTTGTTGCAGCGGAGTCTGGCTCGATCTCGAAACGTTGATATTTTGACACCAGTGCACCACGAAAATCTGCCAGGCCAAAACCAGTTGGAGAGGCAAGTTATCGAGTTTTCCCACGATGCTCCTACAAATCATGCCATGGCGTACGGGGCGTCGCTGAGTCGAAAAAAAAAAAAGAAAAGGAAAAAGGAAATATTTGACCCATGAACAAATGATTGAATGAATGCACTAGTCAATTTTTCAGAGACAACACGGGGAGGATATTTGGTCATCTGATTGCCCACTTGATCTACGGAGCACTTTATTTGGAAACGGGCTGGGTCTGATCTGACGATGGCGGGTACGGAGTCGCTTCAGACCGTCCTGCGTCCTGCGTTCTGCGCGCGTGTGTTCTGCAACGTCTGGACCTGTGATTGAAGAGATCTGTGATCACACAGAGAGCGAGCGAGAGATTGCGGGAAATTCCTCCCCAAGACTGTCTATATTATATACACATGCCATGTGCGCATCAGTCTAATATAACATGACATTTATATATGCGGAGTTCTACTTACTTATCTCCCGACAACTTGCCAGTACGGAGTAACTTGAGATTTGAAGTTAACTAGACGAAAGAAAAAGCGAGAGGGAGGGAGAGAATCTCCTAGTCGTCGTCGTCGTCGTCTTCGTCGTACCACCACCACCACCACCACCACCACTACTTTGATAGAAGAAACCGCCAGGGGAAATGCGGGATCGGGAAGATCCTACGTACGCGTAGAAACTGGGAATAGGAATTTGGATGCTTGCTTGCTTGCTTGGGGCACATAGGGCACGATAAAAGAAAAAAGCAAAGGCTGAAAAATTACGTATTATCTCGTGTCATGTCACACTGATAGGACTTCTTTCTGGGTCGAAGACAGTACTTTGGGTATATTACAAGGTTTTTTTGGGGGGTTCTTTGGTTGACTTGTGTGTGTCCGTCGGCTGTCTTGTATGACCTGACCTCTTGTTCCGTTCCGTTGCTTTCCAGGAGGAAGGCCAGAATGGCTGTTTCCCGTCAGTGCCGAGGACCTCATCCTCCTGCTCTCTCGGTCCTAAGGCAGATGTGGTGGATAGGTCTCGACGGGTTCCGCGAACTAGTAAAGCCAAAAGCATTGTAGTGATGCTGACTGTCCAATCTCTGCATGGCTGTGCAGATTCAAGTTGTCGAGGCCACATGCACCATGGGGAGAGTTGAGATAGTCGTGTCCCATCCCCATCATATCAAGCCGGCTGAGCTGCCTGGTCACACATCCCACCTCGTCCACTCACGCTCCCAAGATCCTGCTTTTATACATCATTTTCCTATTGTACATGCGACAACGTCGACAGCTGGGGCATCCCAAGCTGCGGGGGGGGTTATCGTTCGCCGCTGGCGGTTGAGTCAGAGTAGCGAGGTGTTTTATTGAGCAAGATTGAAGACCGGGGGCTCAGAACCCTGGAAGGAGCATCTCGCTCCATTCCGAGTTGAAGAAGGCAACGGCAGCCTGTGCGAAGAGTACGTTAGCCGGATGTTGCTAGAGTGGATGACTTGAACTAAAGTGGAATCGTGGAATGAGTCTTGAGACGTCGAACAAGTGCCTGGCAATGCAGCGTACATCTGGCTTGCTCGGATACCCATACAGCACTGGCGCGGTTCATCAACCTGCAGTGTTGCTCTGCCTGGTCTGGCGTAATGCGCGCTTTTTTTGCGTAGCGGCTAGCTGATAGAGACTTCACCACAGAGGTGTATTTTGGTGCAGTCTAGAGACTCAAATCGCGCAGAGACAACTTACCCCGAACATAGCCACGCTTATGACAACGCTGGCATTCTCCTCAGACGTCAATGTATGATACATCTGACCGAACCAACCCTTGGGCTGAGACCGGCGGGCGGGCTGCACTGTGATGCGCTTGGGAGGCATTTCTTAGATGATGGCTATGGGTCGAGGGAGGGCGGTCGGCTGGGGTGGCTGTTTTCGATAGCCGGGATTTGGACAAACTCTTCTCAATAACGAGAGATGTTGCGAGCAGGGGAAGGTCCGTTTGTGGAGAGGAACGGATGGGAGATTTGCGCAGTTGTTAAGGAACTGGTCTCAAGATAAAGTCTGTACGCAGTCAGAGCTTGGAAATTTCGAAGCAGATTTCGATACGGTAGAACACAGATTCTACTTGGCGCTCGGGTGCGCTTGCTACTAGGGCGGAGCATAAAGTCTGTTTATATCGCTAGATCTATGTACATACCCAACGACCTGACTGGCTCCGCTCAGGCTGGATCTTGCTTCTCCTGCTCTTTCGCTGCCATCAACAACTTCATTCTTGCTTCTCTGTCAACCTTGGCGAGATGCCATTCGGGCGTGTGACCTAGCATTTTGTCGTCAATTCCAAGCCGGGCGGCATCCTCATTCGCCCATCGTACAAGATCCTCCACGTATGCTTCTTCAGCCCCCAGTGCCTTCAGACTGTGAAAGTCTCTCCCTAAGCCCCTGGCTCGCACGCGCTCATTGTACTCATCGCGCATCTGTTGTCTGGATGGCAATTGAGCTTTTCCGCTCAATACCCTTGCGACCGCCTGTGCTTGGAAATCAAAAAGCGAGAATGTTGCGATATGATACGGAGCCCCGACAAATACGAGCGAGGGATCCTCAATGTAGAACATGTCCTTGTGCAGGTTATGCACCATGTCCCCTTCGGCAGTAACGAGCACATATCTATCTGCTTCGCTCGCCGGAACGTTGTCCCAGTGCAGATGGGGAAGGAACGGATATGAGGTTATGTACCCTGTGCAAAGTATGACCGAGTGTATGTCGGTCAACACCTCGCCGCTTTCGAGTACCACTTTCCCGGGAATTGGCCGTGAAACTGGAGTTTCGACATCGTGATTTTCACTCAGTTGGAAGGATCTGATTGCACCTATCCTCGTGGCACCTTTTGGCAAGAAACTTGCCGGGAGATCAAAAGCTCCGCCTCGAGAACTCTGGAATATGTGATTGGCGTAAGCTGCCGATTCTTTCGCGATGTCGCTCGAGGATACTCCAGCACCAATGAGGAGAATATTCTGGCCTTGGAATATTCGAGGGTCGCGGTATCTTTTCGAGTGCCAGACACGATCCGGCCACCCATACTTCCACTCCTTCAAACCGGGAAAGTCTGGTATTCGCGGCATGTTGTAATGTCCTGATGCCACTACCACCGAATCGAAAGTCCAGTGCCGTTCCACAAACCGCGACTCGGATGGCCCTTTCTGGAGTGTGGTTGTCCGTACGACCCATTCGCCAGAATGTTTTCGTACATCTTCAACGCGAGTGTGGTACTGTGTGATGGTGGAGACGCCATGCTTGATTGCAATGTTCTGGATGTATTCCTCCAATATGTTTTGGTTGACCAAATCCTCTGTTCCCTCGGGCCATGGCAGCAGACTTGTTCTCATCTCCCTGGTTGAGACGTTGTTCTTCAGTCCGGCATAACATGGCCCAGGAGGCGCATGAGCAATCTCCCGCTTGTCGCTGTCCTCGTCCTCTGGTGGAGGAGTGCTGAATGCAAGCTCCGGTCTTGTCTCATAGTCGCCTTTCGACGGAAGCTCATTTGGATATGAGGGGTCCGCCGCTGAGCGCACGTCGAAATGCCACACTCCGCCAGCAATCCCTGACCTCTCGAATACAATTACTTCGAGGCCGTGTCTCACGAGGTGTGTAGCTGAACAAACTCCGCTGATGCCAGCGCCTATTACAGCGACTCTTTTCGCCTTAGTTTGTGCCATGAGCCGCAAGAGAATGGCCACTGCAAACGCTCCGGTACCAGTCTTTAATGGAGACGGATTTGGATGGCTCAATCGGTCTATCTTTAAGGAACACGAGCATGGTGCTTGTAGATGCCTGGGTCTCAAGTCTGCAAATCAAGTGTGGGCTGGTGTGACCTCCTCATATGACAGGGTACGTATCAGCAAATACCCTCTTCTAAGCACGCCATACTGTGCGAGACATGTCGTGATCCTCGAACACCATACCTTGATGGATCATCGCTTTATGGTGCCCTGCCCCTGATAAGATTGAGCTCGGGATGACAAATGCGCAGAATCAAGTCGACGCTATCGGCTTCTGAATCGATTCGGGGAACTTCACTGATGCCGAGAGTCCCTTTTCGGCTCTGAATAGTATCCACGGTTGACTATATTTCCCCTGACTCGCCGATCCAGAAACGCCCTCCAAGATGTCTAGCTCCGAGATACCCATTGTCGGCCGTCAGTTGCAACGAGATCCTCACACAACCGGCCCGACTCTCCCCTTTCTCGCCAGCTCCCGCTTCCACAGCACTCTGATCACCAACGCGGACACAATCATTCCGGCGCTCAGACACGCTGACGTGACAAACCCTTTATGGTACCTCGGGGCATCAATCTGCTGCCACACTACCAGCGGCAGCCAGGCTTGAAACACGTACGCTAACTCGTTCATGGTGCCCACCACGATTGCCCTTTCTTCGTTGTCGTCCGTACAAATCTCGTGCGCCCACGCCATGCATAGTCCGCTTAGACCACCGCCGCAGCCAGCAAGGATGTAAGAAGCCCAGTGCCAACCAACTGGGATATCCCACGCTGCAAGGCTCGCGTAGCAGACTATTGAAACCACGCCTCCAAAGACGATCGGTGGCCAGCGGGCGCCACGAAAGACACTGTCCGATGTCCAAGCATAGATGAGGGTACTGACGATCTGCACCGCATATGTGGTGGTTGGATATGTGTTGATCTGCGAGATCGTGTACTTTGGATGCGTCGAATCCTTGAGGTATTGTGCGAAGGTAGGTTGACTGACTCCTGCTCCGGCGTTGTTGAAGGTCATATATAAAGTGGCTAGTAAGTAAATCTTCCAAGACGTGAAGATTTTCTTGAATTTGGCCTTTGTGTACGGGGCCCGCTGGGCACGGCCCTCCAACTTCATCCTTTTTTGCGCGTACTCGCGCTCCGCTGGGCTGAAGTACCATGCTCGAGTAATCTCTGGGACGTCAGGAAGGAGGAAGAATCCGGACAGGGCGATCGGGAGAGAGATGATCCCGTCGACTACGAATAGCCATTGCCAGCCCTTCAATCCTCCTTTGTCCCCGAGATGATAGACGCCGGCCATGAGGTAGCCGGAAAACATGCTCCCTATAGCGGACGACGTGTGGAAAATGCAAGAACGCTTCGCCAATTCGTCCCGCCGATACCAGGATCCGATCACGTATTGCATGCCTGGATAGAACGTGGCTTCTGCAAGGCCTATGAGAAACCGGAGCGCGTAGATCGAGCTCGCTGAATTGCATTTCGCAACGCAGAAGGTCAAAATCGACCATATAACTTCCATCAACGGAATCCACAATGAGGGACGGACACGAGTGAGGATCATGTTTGCTGAGAGAAGCTGGTCAGTCTCGGCCCATGGGAGCAGTCTGGTGCACAAGCGGCGGAAATAACTCACACGGCACTTCGCCAATGACGTATCCCACAGTCCAACATGTTTGCATATAGTTCAGCTGGTTCTTGTACAAGCCCAGGTCCTCCTTCATGCCAGACACGAACGCGTTGTTGATGTTGATCTGATCAAGGTACTTGATGAAATACCCCAGGGTGGCAAAAGTGAGCACCGCGGCGTCGAGTTTGAACAGGAACCGTCGTTCTTCGGGCGACTTGTCCAGCGTGTCCCAGATGTAGGACTGCCATTTCCGCTTTGGCTTCGCCTGGATCGTGTTGTCTGAGACATCACCGTTTGAGCCGAGTGTGTCTTCCACCACCGGCGTCGTGGAGAGATCAGTTTCGACTCCCTTGACAGTGACCTCTTTACTTTGCTTGTAGAACGACATCTTGGTTTCCCTAGGCACAAGGCTGTTCCGAGCCCTCGTTGGCCGTGCTGTGCTATTCGTCGCGAGGGTGATCCTTGAAGCCGCCACTTCAAATTCCGGGCCTCTTCTTATTTGGAACCCTCAGCAGACATCCATCAGGTTTCATCCTGTTGCATATTTCCCTCTGGACCATGGCACCTTTCGGTCGAATATTGCGTGCTCCCTATTGCCGATGGGCTCTGGACCTTCGCTGGTGCACATGTTTGGGTACAATCTGCTTCAAGGCGTCGAGCGAGCGATTAGTGAATTCGCCAGTACCATTAGGGACGGATCTTCTCGACCGTTCACTGCGACGATATTATGTTTTGAGACCTATGCATAACGAATAAAGATGATAACACGTTGCCTGCATCGCAACGCAAGGATCTCTGTCGACGGACGAGCAGCAAATAAAGGGGTTAAAGCACGCCATCCCATCACGTGAGTGCGTGGTGGTACGTATGGTGGTCCTCGTCCCTTGTCCATTTGATGAGATCAGCTGAGACTTCAGGTATTGTATGCACACCGATTGGATTGATAAGGGGCCTTGCGAGCGGGGTCAACGTGTGTATATCAACAAAAGTGCACACCTCGGTGCTTCCCCCCCTGCAAGGGAGTTGCAGTCGGCAGGGCGGTCTTATCCTTTTTATGCAGCTAGTTGATGCTCACTTCCCAACTGGAGAGATCGTTCAATAGCCGGCAGCGGCACGCAATCTGGGATTGCAATATCGCCATCTTCATAATTCGTGAGGAGAGTGGTGAGGTCGAATCTGGCTCTGTAAGCAAGTCAACCTGTGGAGTAATCTTCAGGACTTGGTCAGGCGCCTTGGTACTTATTGAAAAAGTGACGCGTTAATCGGCCGTAGACCTGGCTTTGCTATTGTCACCTCAAAGTTGTCTCTGACCTGTGGCAGTAGAGTCATCGATCAACATGGCGCCCGCTCCAATCGACCCCAGCATCACAGATTTCGTCGTTCCGAAAAAGGACACATTGGGACTGCCAGAGCCGGCGTACAAAAGGCTTGTGAAGGCCGGCATCGATCTTTCAGACGGATACCCGTACCGCCCGAATCGGCCGCTGTACCTCCAAGACGTGTACAACATCCGGAACAAAGAGCGCAAGCACATCGACGCAGGTTCTCGAGCCGACAAGTCGAAGAGCGCCCTGCTTTCTGCCGCAACTAAAGTCACCGACCTGACGACTTATATTGGGACTGAGATAGAGGGACTCCAGCTCAAAGACCTCACAGATCAGCAAAGGGATGAATTGGCATTATTGATTGCCGAGCGCAGCGTCGTTTTCTTCCGAGATCAAGACATCTCGCCTCAGCAGCAGAAGTCGCTTGGAGAATACTATGGCGAGGTTGAGATCCATGTAAATCAGACCCTTCTCGATATAGTTGAAAGTGGTTGCTTGTGCTAAGTCTGGATTCTCCTCAAAACAGCCTCAAGTCCCTCAAGTTCCTGGCGTGCTTGGTGTCACAGTGATTTGGCCAGCTTTGCAAGCCCAAGAGCACCCGGCGAGCTTTCGCAGGCCCGGAGGTGCTTCACGATGGCATACCGATCTGGTCCATGAGCGACAGCCCGCAGGTATCACCCACCTCCACAACGACACTGTGCCGCCCGTCGGAGGAGACACCCTCTGGGCCAGTGGCTACGCGGCGTACGAGAAGCTGTCGCCGGACTTCCGAAAATTGATCGACGGCAAATATGCAGTGTACCGGTCTGCGCATCCGTATCTGGCTCGTGAGAACCCAACTGCCGGGCCCAAGTATATCGAGCGAATTCATCCATTGGTCCGTGTTCATCCAGCGACAGGCTGGAAGGCCCTTTGGGTCAATAGAGCAATGACAGATCGAATTGTTGGGCTCGACAAGGCGGAAAGTGATCTCATTCTGGGATATCTGTATGATGTATATGAGAAGAATATTGACATCCAGGTTCGATTCAAGTGGACTCCAGGCACAAGCGGTAGGTCTCCCAACTAAGAGATCGATTATCATGACATGGATCGTGATGCTGACTGAATATCTTGCCAATTTTGCACAGCTCTTTGGGATAACAGAATCACGGTAAGTTGCTTTCATCATTAGAGATTGCGAAGCTGCCTCCCAGTGGCTAACCTCATGGCCACTTTGAAGATACACAACGCTTCTTGGGATTATGCTGGTAACTATCCACGACATGGCACACGCGTCACTTCTCTGGCGGAGAAGCCCTTTTTCGACCCCAGCGCGCCAACGAGACGGGAGGCTTTGGGACTCTTAGGGCCAGACGAGAAACAAGTCGATGGCGTTCTGGTAGAGGCATGAGGAAGTGCACCATGTATGAAATGCCTTTCAGATTATCGACAGTACTCGGTACAAGTAGAAGACAGGAAGGAGGTGGAGGGACAAAGAGGGAATAGCTCAAGCGGCATTTTCCCGGGTTGGCCTCTTGGCATTTGCTTCATACCCCTTTTTCCCTCTAGTTAAGCACAGCCTCGTATCCCTCCCAGAGAACGGCAACTTGCCCAAACTGAAGAAAGACAGAATTAGTAGTTGATCATTGTTTTAAAACGGAATAGCCTTGCCCTGAATGGAATCACAATAAAATGTGTCCATGAGGCTCTGCTGCCCCTGAATTTGATCTATTTATATCGTTCATTTCTTGGCGCTGGGCTTGGCTCCAGCTACATTTTATCCAGCGATGCTTGCGACTGCAACTGCCTCAACACTACTTCGGAGTCGAGTGAAAGATGAGCATCCCCATCGCCTTTGCTCTAATGGAGGACGAGTTTGGCCCAGCTTCTGCTCGTCTTGGCGGTTCATTACCCTCCCCTTGTCAAGATAGCTTCAGAGTTTCCAACTCGGCTTGGTGTGGCCCTGTGAGGACCTACCATCCACTAGAACAAGCACGCCATGGCTCATGCTCGACGATCCTGAACTTCAACTCCCAATAACCGCGAAAATATAAGGCATCGAGTTTCTTTTCCAGCCCTTGCCCTCTATGAATAAGGAGATGGACACTAGAGTCTAATTATGATCTACAGAAAATCACTCTCAAGCTCATTTCTGCAACTGTGGTAGTCGTGGTTCACCCATCATGAAAGCAGCTCCCAACGTCTAAGGCGGCTTGAGATCCTCCTAAACCGATCCACATTGTTCAGCCTTGTCGGATCCGTCTTCAACCCATGGATCTCGTATTCTATTCTTGATGACAAACGAATGACATGCTCGCGCAAGACTTCTCTCTCAAGGAGTACTGGGTGGTACCGTTGGACGATCTGAGACTGATCAAACTCTAGCAATGCACTTTCCAAGACCGCCCAGATGGGAATGTGCCCTGTCCGTCCACAAGTAAAGTCAAATTCAGAATCCACCGCCACAGAACTAATATCACATATATTTGGGGGCCTGCCCAGGGTTTTTCCACTTTAGCGCCCTCTGTCCTCAAGCAGTCTCCAGACACGTAGCAGTCATGGATTCACATCTTTCGAGGAGTTCATCAACAGCCTCCTCGGCTCGTCCCCGTCGTCCAACACAGTCTTCCGTCAAATCCGTCGGCAGGGACATGCCAGATGCTGGAGAGCCTTCAGGGAGGCCGCAGGATGTTGTAAATGGTGAGAATGCTGAGGTATGCAGTTATGATTATCTGTCTGAAGTTGTTGTTCTAATCAAAGCAGAGCTCGAACCGCTCAGAACACCTGAAGTGGACTCTTCCTGTCAAGCGGCACCCTTCCAACGCATCTAGCGAGCACACCCAGGGTACAGAGCATACAACGTCGCATACGCACGAGATGCGCAGGCGTATGTCGCAAATCACGAGACGAGCTTCTGTGGTTATAGCCGATGTCGCGCACAAGGTTGACCCCCTTACGATTACGCAGGGCAACCCCTTGAACCTTGCAATCAACGAGATACGAGGTGTGTCCTCAGCCGGCTACTCCGCACCAGGGCAGTTCGATGCCCGTCGATATTCTTGTGAAGCACCCAGCCTTTCGCCCATCTCTGAGCCTGAACCTGCGCGGACTTCCGGAGGCTTCTCAGACGATTCTACTGTTCGCCCAGGGATGAGTGAGAAGGAAGACGACTACTTCATTCAGAGACTTGCAAATCACGACGACATTGAACGGCTGTCCACCCTCAAACGCATCCTGTACAGGCTGTGCCCAATCCTCGTCATTATCACCGTTGGAGCCAACTGGATGTACTTCGTTCTTCGCGTCAAATTCACCGTAGATGCGCAGAATGTTGTGCACGAGGTATTCTGGATGGCATGGGTCTTTATTATCGTCGAGCTATTCGTTTCACTTCCAATGTTGTTGCAGAGTCTCTGGGGCTGGCATATCATCGGGTTGAGGAAGAGACCGAAACTTCGCTTGGTCGGAGACAACGTCCCATCGGTTGACGTCGTCATAACTTGCTGTCGTGAAGAAGATGATCTGATCCTCGACACCGCCAGGGCAGCCTGCAATATCGACTATCCCAGTGAACGGTTTCGAGTCATTGTCTGTGACGACGGAAGATCCGAATCGTTGCGGTCCTCTGTTGAGAAGCTAGCCTTGTCTCAGTTTCCAAACCTCTATTATCGCTCAAGGCCCAAATATCCCGGCGTCCCACATCACTTCAAGGCCGGCAATCTGAACGACGCCCTTGAGGAGACCAAAAAGCTGCCAGGGGGTGCAGCCAATTTCCTTGCAGCTCTCGATGCTGACATGATTCCCATGAGAGATTGGCTTCGGGCGCTCCTGCCTCACATGCTTCAGGATCCAAAATGCTCAATGGCATGCCCCCCACAGGTACGTCCCATCGCCACAATACCTTGCTGTAAGTGGGGTTTACTGACGACTGCATAGTTGTTCTACAACGTACCCAAGGACGATCCTCTCTGCCAAAGCTTGGACACGTTTGTACATATCGCGGAGCCCATCAAGGACTCCCTAGGTGTAGCCTGGTGTACTGGATCCGGTTACGTACTCAGACGCTCAGCCCTTGCCATGATTGGAGGCTTCCCTACCGGATCTCTCGCTGAAGATGTCTGCTGTTCGAGCATGCTTCTTGGCTCAGGCTGGAACACCGCCTTCGTTCACGAGCCACTTCAGTTTGGAACAGTCCCAGATTCTCTGGTGAGTCATTTGAAGCAACGTACAAGATGGGTAAGTTATCCAAAGCTTCTACTACCGCCTTATCTCTGATAGCCACAGACCATTGGCACCGTCCAAACCGCCTTGAAACTGAGATTCAGCATATGGGGTCCGTTGGTGAAACATATGACGCTACCACAGCGACTGTGCGGGTTTGTTTATACAATCTCTTCGTTATTCACGGTCTTCCTCGTAGCGTCCATGTTCACCGCACCCGTTGTGCTTATTTCGGGGGGCAAGCTTGTTCCCTATGCCAACACGGAGCAGCTGCGATGGCTTGTCCGCTCGGCGTTTCTCAGCATGGTCTTGAACCGTCTAAATGAGATAGTCTCATTCTTGCCGTCCGGATATCGTACCGGGCAGAGGGATACAAGGGCTCTATTATGGATGTCGCCCTGTAAGTATCCTCAACCCATAGCGACATGTACGATCAACTGACAGCTTCTTCTAGTCCATGCCATCTCGGTGATCCGCACCTTTGTTCTTCCCAAGTGGCTGGGGGGCAAAGTCGCAGTTTTCACATCGTCTGGTTCACAAAAAGACCAACTCAACGAACGGGATCCTCGGCTCCGAGCTCCATTATGGCGACGTCTTAAAGTCACTATCTGGGATTGTCAATGCTATCTTCACGTCATCTACATCATGTTCATCCTTGCCGCAGTTGGCGTCAGCCTCTACTCGAACCTCACTGACCGGCAAAACGACACCACAAAGAAGCTTCTGATCGACGTGCTGACACACGCGGGCTGGCCTCCAATCATCTGGATGACCTGTGGCCTAGCATGCTGGGCGCCCATCAACTACGCCATCTTTCCGCCTTCTGTCCCGGACAGGGAGGAGTTGTTGGACAGAGATCCATACTCTGGAGTTGCCTATCCCAAGGAAACGGCGAAGAAGACCCAGACTACGTGGGCTGCCTGGTTCTGGGAGGCGCAATACACTTTCCTCAGTATCTATATGACTGCGGCATGTGTTCTCTCTTTCTGGTTCTGATTGTTTTGATATAGTGTCACCGGTGTTTTATGCCTTTGGCTTTCTGGCTTTTGAATGCGAGATATAGAAACGGCTTTCCGGCGATCTAAGCAACACGGACTTACAAGGAACAAAAAACCCAAGATGGATGTAATTGACCGGTATATGGGATCAACCAGTTAATTGAAGCTAGACCCTATCATCTCTAGGTGCACAGAAAATGAACAAAAAAATTGGTAAACGCTTTTTGGTGGATAAAGTCAAGACTTGCTGCTCTTCCGCAGTCCCTAACGATAGAAAAGTGCAAACCATTCGCCTTTAACTCCACAATCCCAGGAAAGCCAGCCATGCGCCGTGACAGCATTGTAATGTATTCACGACAAGGTTATGGCATCGAAGGCATGGATTTGACCCGCTGGTGCGTGCGCAAGGTAACCATCATGATGCTCTGCGCGCTGTACTTGCTCCTCATACGCAGCCTCGCACCGAATTTGAAGATGACCAAACTGATGGGGTACAACGCGGCGGAGATTACGCCGAAAGTGCCGTATGCCCAGTCGCCGCCGAGAGCTGTGATCATTTGGATGATGGCGAGCGGGATCGCGGCGGCGACGAGCAGACGAATGCTCGCGGCGAGCGTGAGCGCTGAGAGCGTCCCGGCTGGCGGGTACGCGTCGAAAAGATAGGAGATGTAGGATATCTGAAAAAGATCGGAAAGGTTAGCAGCAAATAAAACAGCCTTCGGGGCTGATGATGGCAAAGCGAAGTTCGTGTATGTATGGTAGCGATGGGGAAGAAAATCCGTACCAGAATCATCATGCTGCCCCAGACGAAGACGCCGGTGCCGACGATGGGGAATGGGTAGCTGACTGTAGGTACAGTAGTGTATCCGACCCAGAAGAAGGCCCCTGTCATCAAAACCCCACCGACCATCGCAGGGACAAGTCTGAACTCGATCTCCATCTGCACCATCTCCTGATCCTGGCACTGCCGCAGTTTCCGCAGGACCAGGAATTGCTCGATCAAGGTCGCCGTGGCAGCTGCGAGTAGTGCGCCCACCGCCGCGGAGATGAATGCCAGCCCTGACGATCGAATGCCGAACCCGTATGTCAAATTCAGGGCCGCAGGGACGGCGATGAACCATTGAAAAGTTGTCCCGAACACAAAGGACACGTACAACGTGGTCATTATGACTATGGGTTCAGTGAACGCCATGACAATGGGGTCTACGATGGTCAACTTGGCCATGCGACGCAGAGTGGTGCCTGATTCGGCTGGGGGAAGATTGTGAGGTCTGCCAGCACGCCGGGCTCGGGTGCGGATGATCTCTCGAGCATATGTTTCTGGAACTCCAATGCCGATCAGATACGCTGCGAGGCAGACCATTAATGAAACGTAGGCTGTCCACCGCCAGGACGTGCTTGGGACGATGTTCCCGAGAATAATGGGACCTGGCCAGGAGCGTTATCAGCATCTGTGCAGCAAAGCGGGAACGAAGATCTCAAATACCGAATGCGGCCCCTAGATACGAGGCTAGCGTCAAGCCTGAGTAGTACGTTACAGTGGTTGCCGCAGGCCAAACATCTGCAAATGTACCCTCGATGAGCACGAGACATGGACCTCCTCCGAGACCGGCGAAGAAGCGTAGGACCGCCAGTGCGCCAATGCTCTGAGCACGACTGGTTCCAAGGAGAAACAAGGCGCAAATTGGCAGGCTAACAAAGTAGACCGGTGCACGGCCGAATCTTTCTGTGACATGTGGAGTGTAAACCGGTGCAAAGGCAATGCCGACAAGGTAAAGGGAGAATGGTGCGATGGCGAGGGTCATGGAAACATTGAACTCTGCGACCACGTCGCCAACGGCAACAGTGTACGACGTGAGTCCAAACGCGCTGCTGATGTGTTAGCTGATGGTCACCTAGAGTTGTTGGGTGATATACACTGCAAAAGCAAATGCGAATGAGGCAAAGCTGACATAGACTTTGCGATGCAGAGGCCAATTTTGCGGGTTATCTGGATCCGAGGCTGGCATAGGATTGCTGATACCTCCCGTCGCCTCCTCCATCAGCCCAGGTTGATCCATTGAAACCTGATCAGACAATGCCTCCATCTGGTTTCCCATGTATTCCGTTGCTTGCATGGTGAGAGGTGTCTGACTCTCCATGGGATGGAATGGACGCTTGAAATTGTGGTGGTCAAGGATACGACAAGAAACGAGCCTCAAGTTGTGAGCGGGTGTTACCGGGTACTAGAAACGTCCTTTTTGGTGATGGAAGAAAGCAGGAGACTTCACAGGAAACACAACCCGACTTATATTATCTGCTGGCGGAGATGCGAATGAACTTTCAAAAAACCAAGAACATATAGGACGGCGACGGGCAGCATGATGCCAAAACAGCTCTTGGCCTGCAGCACCCACTTGGGGCTTATAAAGTCCGTCAAGCATCAAATGGAGGACGCCCCGTCGAGATTTGGTAAAGCCACGCTCATGTCCAGCAAATCGAAGGGCTTGATACATGGTGTAGACTTCCTGCGCCTCTCCACACGGGGAATCTCATGCGCAATCCGCAATCCCAACGGCGCAGGCACCGGCCACAGAATGCTGGCAGCCTCGCTAGACTGTCCTAAATCAGGATATCCTCAGCTTATCGAGTCCAAGATGAAACAGACTCGCCGACCGTCTTCACGATGGAGAGGGGAGTGGAGGTGTTCAATTTTGGAGTTTCGGCCCTCACGAATGACAAATGTGCCACGGCAATGGGATCCCATCAATGACAATGTGTGTAGGAAGGCGGCTTTGATGTTAATTGTACTCGGTAATCTATGTTCAAACGCGTACCAGTTGTTGTCCTGGAGATCCTCTCTCGGAACTGTTGAGAAGGGGCCGAAGAATGATAGAGGCCGGGCGCCTCAGATGGAATCCACGCTTAGAAGATCAGTCAGCATTTATGTAACTAACATTCAGCTAGTCTATATATGGTAAGGATGGCGTTCTTGGCACGACTCTATTTTCAGGCCCGCTACGAGTCGCAATTTCCACCCTCCGTGATTCCATCATCAGAAATCCATCTAACGCGGCTCTGCTCACTCCGCCCGGTCTTGCTGTAGGTCATGCTTTGATTTGCGCAACGGAGCATCGGACTCATTAACCTGGGGCTCCTGTGAATCGTTTTCTCCAAGACCTCGAATTTGTTGGGTTTTGGGGACTCTTTATGGCCGTACGAAGCACTCTGCGCGACCAAGCCTCATTGGAATCAAGGATCATCGCGGTCAACCTCATCTGGGAACTCCGTGACTCCGACATGCCAACGAGCACTCGGAAATGAATCTAAACACCTGCTTGCTGGACCGAGCACAGGTCCATTGCAGGAAAACAAACATCAGTCTCATGGCAGTGCCAATGGCCCTGTCCCTTCGATCATGACAAATAGTCAGCCAGGATCAGGTGTATTAGGTTGCGCAAAAGAACTTCCACAGCCATAGCGTCCCTACGCTTTGCAATGGATTGTATGCCGTGGATTGTATCTCCACAATCAATGGGCCTCATGAGACCCAGGAAGAAAATCAGACCATCATCCTACATATGCTCAGGAACTTGTACAGCTGCAGTGGGCCGAAGCATGCACATCGAACTCTGACGCATGCTCGCAGAGACGGAGGCTTGACTGGCTTCCTGCCGGCCACTCAATCAAACCAAACTTCAACATTCAAGGTCATCAGGCGTTGAGCTTCGCAAAGGTATTTGAAGACTGCAGAGACGCGAGCGGGTACTCGGTATACTTTTGTAAGTTCCAAATGCAGAGAACACCTGAGTAGTGGAAAGTGAGCCACACTCATATAACAAGAGAAAATTCACACCTGTTTTATGTGTATGGCGCACAAGCGGCTAACTGTGGAGTCTTCCTTTGTGCTTGGATCGACCGTGTGTTGCACGTGCCATTACTGGTCTTTCTTAGACCGGCAATCGTTCGTTGGCACCTGGCATTCTCGAGCTTCGCAATTGGTCGCGATGCTAACAGAAGGTGATAGAGCGAAGGCTCAATGACCGCTACCTGCGTTCGAGGCCAGATATTCAGATCGAGATATCAAGGCAAATTCAAGAACGCCCATTGCGCAATCCTTAGACTGCGAAGTTGCAATTACGACTGGTCTTCGCTCGGCACTTGACTCTGGGCTGGTTCGTTTGCACCGAAATGATCTCTCAAGGTATCTTGACGGGTTCCAGCGCGGAAAGAGGAGGAGAACAATCAAGAAGCCAACCACGCTGTGGGGCGTCGCCGACTGAACCCACCTAGGAGGTTGTCTCCAGTCGCCTTTTAGGGCAGGTTCAGTTTGTCGACCGTTCAGAAGGTGTGGCTTCGCTTCGCTGACGAGCCAGATTTTCTGGCAACAAAAGTAGCCTTCGCAAAACCTGGGTACATCAAGTGTTCGCTGGTGTTCCCCCGGTATTGTGAAGAGGGATCGGGGCGACTGGAGTTGTTGCACGTCTCAGTTGGGATTGTCCGCATCGCACACTTGGTCTCGGTATAGAAAGGTATTGTAACTGTCCCATTGATTGGCCACATCCACGGACTCGAAGAGAAATGCACAAGGCCTGCCCGTAAATGGCAAACAGCAGCTTGAGGCGACAGTACAGATCAAAGTTTGCGGCATGTCTTCGGTATTGCCCCATGCTTGCCCATGGACGCACGCAAGTACCCAGCAAGACACAGCATGATTGATAAATCTCAATCAGGGTTCAAAACACAGTCTGTTGTCCGGAAGTGTGCCGTCCAACTATACAGTATTCCACGAGATTGTGGGAAGTGCATGTGGTCACCGCTTTGGCGATGTTCTCCAACCACGCTTGTGACAACCCGCAACCCTCAGCATTCTCTCATCTAGGACATTGTGGGAACCTCAGGTCGGACCAATTGGCAATTTGGTTATGGCCGCACCAGCCAAGCAAAGGGTCAGCTATTATTCGCAGATTGCCCTCCATCCATTGATGCAAACGACGACTTCGCCGGTCTTACTCTATTACCCACGGCAGAGTGTCAAGATTTCCAGAAGCGGCTGGGTGGATATCCGATTTTCTAATCACTTTCCGTAAGCGTCACTTAAGCGGCAGCTGGGATACTTGAATATCCAAGAACAACCCACGCCGGCTATCCAGTTACCCCAGAAAATGCTAGCTAAAACTTTACAATTGCAGAGCCAACACAGGTATTGAGTTCAATACTTTCCTTGACGATCCATAACCGGGATACGCGATTGCCACGGGGGTATCCGCACCTGTGGGATCGTGTGCCCTAAAGATATTGCATGCTGGTGCTACAGTCTTCGATGAAGCAGAGCGTGGGAACCGAGGCTTCTGTGGTTGCTGTTTTCGGCAAATGAATTGCACAAACCCCCAGCCCAACAGAATGGCGGCCTCCACCACCCAGGTGACCTGGTTGACAGAGGCACGGGCACTCATATGATTCGGTTAGGGACAAGACAGCTTCATCCGCCGAGGGACCTTTCCCCGCACATCGGCTTCAAACAAATTGCCGAATCCCCATCCACCTAAAGCAGAGCTCCTCAAGCTCCCTTTCTGCGGAGGGTTTAATCACTGCCGGTAGGTATGCACAAAAGAGACCTATCTCTGGATTTCTGCAGATCAGAGTTGAAAACGTGGAATCCTGGCAATGTTTTCCAAAGGGGGGAAAGGCTGTGCTTTGAAGATGTTTGAATGTCTACAGAGTGCAAGGGGCTCCGCCGCACAGACCGCATTTTCCCACGCGAGGTTTTCGGAACTGCACTCCTGGCAGCAGTTCCGGACCCTTGCGCTTTCGATGCCAGCAGTCGATGGTTCCCATACTATGCACTGCGAACCACCAAAGATCTGCTAAACCGCGCGCGGTTATCTGCGGGCCTCCCAGTCCCCAAATATTGAATTTGCCCTGGACGCAACTCAAGTTTATGTGACAGATGCTGGGCACTGGAGTCGACTCGGCTTTCCACAACTCCTTCTCGATACGCAAGTCTTGAAATGGGAATCGTGGTGATTATAAAAGTGTCTGTGCTGAGGCAATGGATCCGACATCCGATCAACCACCGGCCATCTATTTACTGGACGAGGCTGGGCTCTTTGAGCTTCCACCCAACTGAATGCCTACTGGAGCCAAGGTCACTCTAGGCACTGTTACCCGCAGGCACTACTATCTCTGTCAGTGGGTCATTGCCGGCTTTCGGTATAGTTCGCTCCAGCATTTTCCCCAGACAACCCCCATAACGCCCAAGAATTGGCAAAATTGGCCAAACTTCCTACCTATCACAATCTAGCACTTGAATATCTTTCGCCTCCGCGTGGGGCTCCGTCCTTTTCTCCTCAACGACGTTGAGTCTATCCCAGAATCGTCAAGGTGCTCCAGACGTTTCACCCCCAACTGCCTTAAAGGGGGTTGACCCTCTGGTGGATTCCATAGATATATCAACTGATCCTCTGGAACAGTTCGATATCCTATCCAACCTCACCTGATCTTTGCCCTACAATCCCGTAGGCAATCAGAGACTCACCACCACAATGGCGACTTCAAGGCCCGACAACCTTAAGGCCCACTGGAAATGTATCACAGCTTGTACCTTGATTAGCATGTGTCCATTCCAATATGGGGTTGACTTTGGTATTATCGGTGGTCTCCAGGCCATGCCTGGGTTTTTGAATGTACGCTGCTGCAGAACGACATGAACCCACGGCCACCACTTCTAACGATGAATAGGTCTTTGGAGAAAAAGATCCGACCTCGCCTATTGGATACAACATCAGCCATACACGCCAGCAGCTGATCTCCTCTCTCATGATTCTCGGTGCCTTCATCAGCTCTTCCTTTGCCGGCCCCATTGCGAAGTTCATCGGCCGAAAGATGTCCATCTGGGCTGCAGCGCTGCTTTGTGTTGTGGCAAATGTTATTATGATGACCACCACGAGCATTGGAGCTCTGTATTTTGCGCGTTTCTTGATCGGTATCGCAAACGGCATGCTCATGACATTTTCGCAGCTCTATCTTCAAGAGTGTTCGCCTGCGAAATATCGAGGTCTTGTCATTGGGCTTTTCCAGTCATGGACATCGATCGGTAGTTTGGTCGGTACCATTATCGACAATTTCACAGTCAAGCTTGCAGGCAGACAACAATACATTGTTTCCCTGGGCATCATCTACATCGTCCCAGGTTTTCTGTCGCTTGGGATGCTCTTTGTCCCTGAAAGCCCGCGATGGTTCCTTCTCCAGAACCAGACCGAGAAAGCTCGCAAGGCTCTCCACTGGCTCCGACCTTACCCCGATACGGTTGAGGACGAGATCAAGGAGATCCAAGATGCCATCGGAGCCGAGCGAGCCTTGGCTAAGAGCGCCGACATACTGGATATGTTCCGCAATCCTGTCGATCGGCGACGCACCCTTCTGTCGATTGGTGCTGTTTCTCTCCAGGCGGCTTCTGGCGCCATGTATATGATTTGTATGTTTTTCTGCCCGACTCCTGTCTTGAGAAATAGGTTGCTAACTAACAACCTACAGCGTACGGCACATACTTCTTCGAAATGGCCCATGTTGGTTCAGCATTTGAAAACTCGTGCATCCTTGTTGCAGTCGGCGTGGCCGCCATCTTGATCAATAGCGCCATCATCACGAAGTGGGGTCGGAGGCGAGTATTCCTGACGATCGGTATGATTCTCTGTGGTATCACGCAACTCATCGTGGCCGTTGTATACGACAAACAAGGCCCCAGCACTTCAACGGGACGGGTGAGTCTTCGCCGGACAAATGCCGATACGTTTTGCCCGCGTTCAATCTTCTGACACATTCCGTGTAGGTTATTGTCGGCGTCTCGGTCGTGTACATTGTCGGCTACAACGGCATGGTGGCGACCTACGCATGGCTTTGCGGTGGCGAGTTCCCGTCGCAGCGTCTTCGGAGCTACACATTTGGTCTGGCAGCCTCAATTGGCTTTTTTGGGGCCTGGCTTGCCACCTTCACCGCCCCATATTTCATCAACCCCGATTCCCTTAACTGGGGCCCGAAGTACGGATACATTTGGACGCCGTCTTGCTTGATTGGTGCGCTGTGGACGTACTTTTATCTCCCTGAGGTGAAGAACAGGACGTTTGAGGAAATCGACGAAATGGTGAGTCCGAGCATCGAACCCAAGGTTTTTCAGCAGAAAGGGTGGACATTGCTGACTCTGTGCTGTTGTGTAGTTCGAGGCACGCCTTCCCGCCCGCAAGTTCCGCACGTACAAGTGTGTGGGATCTGTGGCCGCTGTGGCCATGGCCGCAAAGGAGGACGGAAGCAGTGGAAGTGAGAAGGATCACGTTGAAGTCAGGCATGAGGAGGTCATTTTCGGCAACGAGAAGGTTGCCACCGAGACTGCTGTTGCTATCGGTTGAATGTGTCTCTGTGTCCGTTTGGATGGAACTGTCCTGGAGCATTGAGCACCTCGAAAGAATCGCCGGGAGCTGAACAGGCACACCAGCTACTCAGCTACTTAAGACGAGCGTGGGCCTAAATTTCTGGCAATCAGCGAAGCATATTTTGTTTCCCCTTGAACGGAACACGAGGTCGGCAAGAGATGTTTTGAATCAACAGCTTTCTGCCACCGTCAAAGCATGCGCAATGGCTCTGTATTGAATTCTCTTGTTCAGCCCGTTTCTGAATGCTTCCGGAAGGAGCTCTAGCTGTACTCGTCTGCCATTCTTGACGATACCCGCCTTATGCGGCAACCATCTGGTCGACAGATAATCCCAGGGTTCGTCCCGGTCTGACTCGCTTGACTGGAGCTCAGACATGCTTCCCGCTCCATAGCGCTCGCCGCAGGATCATTGAGCTTCTTAAGTGTGTAGAACAGCCATCCTCAGACAGTTCCATGCAAGGGGGTCACGGGGTAAGTGGTGTTTATGTATGTAAGATTCTTCGTGGCGGTTGGAAAATGCGGCTGAGTCGTTCAGGTCGCCCCGGGCCTCCTCCACCTGGTCGGTGCTCGCTCGATCCAGCCAGATGGGCCAGGCCGATAAGAAATCCTCCCGAAGCCCGTATTCCCAAAGTCGGGTAACCGACAAAGGGCTCCCTAGGCCTAGTAGCCCTGGTTGTGGCCCAACCACATGGCGGCATAGGCGAGAGGACTGCCTAGTATGTAACCCACACCACCATCACCACCAACTCCCACTGCACGTGGGATTTGCTGGAATGAAGGCAGTTGGGTAACTGGGCTGCCCAAACCCCCCCCCCCACCACCTCTCGCCATCAGCTTACGGATCTGGGCTGACTCAGGGCGATCCCATGAGCGCGCCTGGACTCTGGACTCTGGACTCTGAACTCCCAGTGACAGGTCAGGTCCAAAGTGAGTGAAAGTGATAAGTCAACTCTGCCGGTCCCGAGCTGATTGGGAAGCAGAGTCAAGTGCTGAGTATGCCTCCAGCCCTTCACCTTAAAACCCCCGACGTCAACCTGAGAGGCCCCCTCCTCAAAATGGTTCCCATGTACCCTGCTTGTAATTCTGCGCATTTTGATTTTGTTCATTCGGCTGGGCCTACGACACGGCGAGCGACAAGGTAGTTGGACCCTGGAGCTGGATGGACATGTCAACAATAGATGCGATGTACGACTATCTCATTGTTGGAGCTGGTAAGTCACGTCCCCAATCATCCACTCCCTGTGGCTAACCCTTGTCCAGGCCCTTCGGGGCTGTGCGCCGCAAAGACGATCCGCGAATGCGAGCCTGAGGCTAAGGTGAAGATTCTGGACTCTAACAAAACCGTGGGTGGTGTATGGTCCAAAGAGAACATCTATCCTGGCCTGAAGACAAACAATGTCCGTGGCGGCATCGACTTCTCCGACTTTCCCATGCACGATGGCTTTGGCATCCCTGAAGGTCAGCATGTCTCGGGCGAAGCAATGCACGAGTATATCAGAGCCTACGCCGAATATTTCGATGTCTTCCGGTTGATCGATTTTGACTCGACCGTCGCGGACATCTGCAAGCTCAAGGGCATTCAAGGCTGGAACGTCAAACTAGGCTCGGGAGCAGATCTGCAGACGCGTAAGTTAATCGTCGCCACAGGTGTCACAAATGTACCACACAGACCAGCGTTGAGTGGCTCGGAGGAATTTGGGGGCCCGATCATGCACTCGGCGGAACTGGGCATGAAAGGCAGCGTTCTCACTGACGACCCCAATGTCCAGACGATAGCGGTGCTTGGTGGAGGGAAGTCCGCTTACGACGCCGTCCATGTGGCTGGCAAGGCTGGCAAGCAGGTGGAATGGATCATCAGGAAGTCGGGCAAGGGCCCTGAATGGATCTTCCCCGCCCACACCATGGGACCGCTGCAGGCGGTGCGAGAAAAGCTACCGGCAAGACGATTCGTGTCCTTTTTCAGTCCATGTCTGTGGAACGACGGGTTCAGCTGGATCAGGCACTTCCTCCATTTCACCAAGCTCGGCAAGATCATTTCGCAGGGCTTCTGGATAAACCTTCACAAGGCAACCCTGGACGACTGCGGGATGTTGAAGGATGAGAGAACAAAGGTCTTGGAGCCCGAGCAGAGGTACGTTTTCTTTCCTCTGTGCAAGGCAAAGCGGGTTTTCGCGCCGCTAACTCTTCCCTCGATATAGCCCCTTTTGGTACGGCACGGCATCTGGAATCTATAGCTACGAGAAGGATATCTACGAGATGCTCAAGACCGGTCAAGTGCGCGTGCATCGCGAGGACATCCTCCGCCTCTCCAAAGGTGCCATCAACTTCACCAGCGGATCGCAAGTCACAGCGGACGCCCTCGTCACCGCGACAGGCTTCTCGGCAAAGTCGACCCTCAAATTCATCCCAGACACCATGCACGCTGACCTCGGTATCCCGTCGACCAGCTACACCCAGGCGCAGTATGGCTTCTGGCAGGCCCTGAATGAGAAGGCCGACATGACCATCGCCTCCAAATTCCCCCGTCTGGTCGCCGGGCCATTCAAATCGCCCACCTCGACCGTAGTGCAGCCGTTCAACCCAGGCATGGACTCCGAGGCCAACTACACGCCCTTCCGGCTATACAGGGCCATCGCGCCGCCGGGCCCGACAAAGGAAGGCGACAACTCGCTCGCCTTTATCAGCATGTTCTCGAACCTGGCCAACACGCCGCGCTGCGAGTTGCAGTGCCTCTGGGCCTACGCGTACCTCAACCATAGACTCGACATCCATCCAGCCACCGTCTTCGACGAAGCGGCCCTGATGGCGCAGTACGCAAGACACCGCGCGCCGTACGGCCACGGCAGGTTCTTCCCCGACCTCGTCTTCGACCAGGTGCCATACATGGACCTGCTGCTCCAGGACCTCGGGCTAGAGTACTGGCGCAAGGGCAACTTCTTTGCCGAGCTGTTCAGCCCGTACATGGCCAGGGATTACAAGGGGATCGTGCAGGAGTGGCTCCGACAGAATTCCCACTCGAGCAAGGAAGAGTCTTCAATCCCACCCAAGACAAAAGCCGAGGAGGCCAGGGATCTTGAAAGAGAACCGCTTCTGAACGGCAAAGCGGCGTGACAAGGGCGGATATGGTTCCTTTGCGCTGGCCGGACTCGAATGAATGATTATGATTACATGGATTACCGACTGCCTGATCGACGGACCCAACTGACTGGACTGGAACTGAATCGCACTTCCTTTCACTGCCATGCAATACACTGCTCACTAGAGCCCTACGCTTCAGGACCACAGCAGCGCACCCTACCATTCTGCTCCTCCAGACGATGAGATTGACGGATGGAGGGGATGGATAGAGGCAAAGGTCATATTGAGTTTCAGTTGGCTGGGTCAAGCGGGCCTTTTATTCATTTTATTCTCCGTTGTGATTTTTTTTGGGTTGTTTTTTCATCTCTATCCCCATTCCACCCTCCACCCTCCACCCTCCACCCTCCTTCTCCCACCAGTACTTCCTCATTTCTTACGAGCCAGGTCAGATTCGGCGGGTCATGTATCTACGGCGCTCTACGGCTCTCTCGACGACGCATGACGGGGCGAATTGATTGATCGATCGATTTTTACCCTACCCCCCTGCTTGCGTCGATGTGATTGGACTTGACTTATTCATTCAAGCGGCTCGGCACCCTCCTTCCCCCGCTCCCACCTCGCGCTTGCACTTTCGTTCTTCAAAGCTAGACTTGCCTTCTTTCTAGAGTATTGTATTATGACGGTGTGGCGAGGCGAGATGGCGCCGGATGGGACGGGATGGGAGGAGACGGGGGGGAGAAGAGAGGGGAAAAAAAAAATGAATGGAAGATGAAAGAAAGGGCCATGACCTACCTACGAGACGGATGATCGTTCTTGCTTGGTCATGATCATGATCATGATTACAATCGCAATGATCGCAATGAATGATGGCAAGGATGGCAATGATCGTCACCAATTCATAACAATGAACAATGAAGAATAAGCACAAACAATGAAACAATGACAAATGAACAAACGAACAAACGACGCTGACGACACTGGGGGGGGTATAGATAGATGGGGAGGTAAATGGATAGATACCAATTAGGACAGAAGTAAGATTTTCCAAATTCGAATTAGAATAGGGTATCAATTATATTTGTATCTGGTTGGCTTCAACGCTCGTCTAGAGTAATACCATACATAATACCATACATACATATACCATCCATCTCTGCAAACAGGGAAGAGGGTGTGGCAAGGCTGAGTAAGCTTCGTGACACCCAGGTGACCAGTGATAAAAGACAAAGGACAGGACAGGACAGGACAGGACAGGACAGGACAGGACAGGGAAGGGCAGGGTAGGGAAGGGATAAAAGAACCAACTCCAACCAAGGGGAGGGCAAAATAATAAGAGGTAGTAATTCGCCGCCGTGCCTGGCGCCGTGGGTCTTGATTCTTTGGGGAAACACAAACACAAACTCCACCCACTCCCAAGCGGGAAGCACCCCAGTGCCCGATATAGCGAAAAAGAAACAAACACCACCACCACCGCCATCATCATCATTATGGTAAGCAAAACGCTTTCAGGTTGACATGAATGAAAAATGGTGACCTCTGATCATCTTCGTGCGTCACTCTTAATCATACAACCACTCCAACAAGCAACTCGTAATCGGTTTGCCTAATGTTCCCTGCCACTCAGGAACCTTGTCGGCCCTGGTGCCAAGCATATCGCATGTTCTTGTTGTAGTCCCTGCAGCCTGCGGGCATCGCATCAGAGGCAGCCAGGCTCACAGAGGAGTCATCTGCCGGCGAAGGCGAGTATGTGTAAGTGGGCGCAAAGTCGTGGCCTTTGCCGTCCTTAGCATAGCGGAGCTTGAAGTCGCGGCACCCTAGGGGAACTTCGGATGAGTGCGCCGAGGAGGCGCCGCTGGCGATGATGATGTCGGTGTTGTACGGATACGTCAGGTTGAAGTCGTGGCCCTTGCCGTCCTTCGCGTAGCGGGCACGGATAGCGTCGCGGCAGCTCTTGGGGATGGAAGGTTCTGTTGACGAGGAGGATCTGACCGAGGCACTGCTGGAGGACAGACGGGAGAAGATGGAAGCGTGCTTGGGAGTAGACATGTTGGTCTGATATGGGGTTGCTGGGGTGGACTGGAATGAGAGAACGAGGAGTAAATCAATGGGTGTTTGAATTTCTGTAGAACTTGCAATTGAGTCCGAGTCTGAATCTCTGTCTCTTGTGTTTGTTGTTTGATGTGTATTCTGCAGAGAAGGGTTCTTGCTGAGAGGACGAAGGGTATACTTATACCTCGAAGCCCAGGCCTCTATCCGATACACAGAGTAAGCAGTGCCCCTGGCTGTAACGGCCTCACCGTCTTGGATGCATCAATAATTTCCAATGATCATTTAACACACTGACCAAGCGATGTCATGGTGCCTGTGACATTCGGTGAGCTACACGAGGGGGACCGGTGGCTGTGAGTGCTAGGGCTGAGTCGGAGCTGGAAAATCATCCAATCCGGACAGCCATTAGCAGGAGGCCATCTCACGGTGCCAGCGACTACGATGGAAGGAGCAACCGTGTCGGGACTGAATGGAAGGGAACATGTCGACTGATTGATTGCGGCAAGTGTCGAAACAGCAAAGCGCGAACTGTGTGCCTCAGCCAGCCCTGGGGAAAGGCTTGCTGCGCGCAGCCATTGTCCACGGATTCGGGCAGTCAGGTCTGACTGAAAAGATGATATTCGACGCGATGGTGTTACGTCTAGCGCCCCGTGGACGAATCAAGATTGCAGCATCATTCTGCAGAGTCGGCGCTGATGATAATTGTGGTAACCGTTCAGGGTCGACTTCAGGCGCTTCGGGGGCTGAGTCCAGCTGGAGTTTCCGAAAAACACGAGACGCCCGTTGCTTGTGGAAAGTGACTAGTGGCATGGCATTGCAGGACGACCAAAGAAACTTCCCCCAAACGCTATTAGAAGAACCGAAAGCGAGCCTTCCCCCTTTCGACGGGCTCCTATTCCAGTGGATGTGCATTTGCGGATCTGGCTCGAGGCCATTGGCCGCGCTTGACACAATTTGGCTGCAATAATGGCCACATGTCCCCGGAGTCTCTGCTTGGCCTTGGTGCGTATCTTCATTGGAAACAGTACTGGCGGCATCTCAGGCAGCCACATAAAAGACCCAAGGTCCCTCGTCCCCGAGAAAACACATGCGGTCCCAATTTATGCTATTTGACGTGTACTTTCTGTACGTGTCGGCGACCAGATTCGTATATCGGGGGTAAACACGTCTCAAGGTCTCGACCAGGCGGTTCACCCACTCCGCAGCATTGGGATCAATATCTAACGGCCTGCTTGAAGATAGGCACCGTCGTGAAATCATCGTGGTTCCACAAGATCTCATTAGACGGGCCAAGCTCAGCGCCTTCATCAGTGCTGGGCAACCCCGCCTTCTCGTTCTCGTTAACCTCGTGTTTTGACAGCCCCTTTCTATCTTTCGGGAGCCAAACTTTCGGAGTTTTCGAGGTCATCGCCGGCAGAAGATATGCATTTTTGAGTTGCTCGTCGTTATAGGAATTTAATTCTTCTGATTCACCCTCCGGGTCCTGAAGCCATGGTCGAAGAGTCTCCTGTGAAGCGAAAATACGAGGCTCGAGCAAACTGGCAAGTGGATCCAGCAAGACCGCCGGAACTTTTCCTGAGCCAAGTCTGTAGACCAGTAATTGATCGGCCTGATTGGCGCGAGATCCAGTGTCCACATCGTCGTCCCTGAGAAGAGGTTGCTCCTCGTCCTCATCCGACAACACGTTGACCGGCATATACTTTTCCAGAGGTGAAAGGTATTGATTGACCGTCATGTGATAAAGAGCGGTGACGACTAGCAACACAGTCATGAGAGTGGAAGGACCGGCCACCTTCTTGATTCCAAACAGCCCAATCAAACAGAGTTCCGCGAGGTAGACACCTGTCATCAAATGCTGCAGGCTCCTCGTGTAGCTCTCTCCCCGCGTCTCGGTCTTGACTTGAATCACGTAAAGGAGGTTGTATTTGTAGCTTAGATAGAATAGGAATAAGCCAATCGCCGCGAATCCCAACACCAGCGGTGCAATACAAGAATAGGCGATTGCAATGACCGCTAGATTCGTGAATTTGGGATAGACATTGAACCAGCTGATCCCCTTCATCTGTGCATAAGTGTTGAATTTCTGTCTCGGGGTCTTGTTCATGACGTGGTAGAAGAACAAGAATGAGAAAAGATCGCTGTAATTCAAAATATTCTTCGATGCGGTGCCGAGGCCTTGGACGATGAAGTAGGTCAAATAGAAGTTTGAGGCCTTGGGGAGGTTCTTCGCTAGCAAGGTTGGGACGGTTGTTGGTTGGTTTGCGACCTTGGTAGCTAAAGCGGCAGCCCCGGACGAAAACGTCGTGATGAGGAAGACTTGAACCACTTGGAAGGTAAAGTACCAAGTTTGAGCCCACTCAACTGCTGATTTGCTTGTTGGCTGACCAGATAGCGTCGCCACATATTGAAAGAGGTATGGTACATAGGACACCACGGAGCTGAGAAGCAGGGGTGGCACCAGCCCTGTGAGCAATCCGAGGATAGGAGCCGGGAGGTTGTTGATGAATCGCAGAAAGTGAAATTTGTGAGCCAGATAATTAATGTTGGAGATTGTACCAATGATACCGACAGGGATGGACCAGAAGATGATTGTTGCAACACCAAGCGCTATGGCTATGTAGGAATATGTGATGCGGAGTGATGGATCGAGATTGAGGTTTTGCCAGATGACCTCTTTCGGCTGGATTCCGATGTATTTTGGCTGTAATGTAAGGGGTGATGGGTGTCGCACTTGCTGGAACGCTTGGTGCGCACTGACTTGGTCCTTGAACTCGACAAATATTGCTCCAGTTCTCTTACCTGGGGCGCTGGAGTCGGCCTGCCGAACCTGGTCCACGTCGGAAACAAGATTGGTAATGTCTTCTCGCAATCGGGAGATGCTGTCAATCTCTTCTCCGACAAGGTACTTTGACCGATGCTTAGGTCGATGCACCCCGCCACCTGGTTTTGGTAGCTGGCTAGAGCTTGCGTCATTGTCCTCTGGAGCATCGTCTTTGCTGCGGTTGGCGTTTTTCAGAAGTTTTAGTTCCAACCCTTCCAGTTCGTCGATTTTGCTGTCTCTCTTGTGAACAACTTTTTCCAAGTGGCTCATATTAGAAACGACCCAAGACTTCACAGCATACCCACCAAAGTACCGGCGAAGATTTCTTTCTTGAAGGCCCTCAGGAGGCACGTTTAAGTACAATACCACTCGAGAAGAGAGCCGAGTTGCATTTACCGGAATTGTCTGGTAAGCTTGACGAAGGCCCATAACAAAGAGCCTTTCCCTGGTGACGAGAAGTATGATGAACCCTAAGGCAAGGCATTAGCGTATTCAGATGAGTGGAAAGCAAATTGCCTTACCAAAGAAGACCCAGGCTACAACAGCATGCGCATAAAGACGTCTCCCGTCAGCGACATTGCTGAACGATATCCTGTCCAGCTGCGTTGCACCACCCCCTCCCGTGGCATTGATTGGAAAGAGAATTGGCCAAGTTAGACAGCAGCCCACGACGCAAATGAGGACAGTCAGTCGGAGGAACCGCAGGAAAAGATAGGCCTCCAGTGAGGAATGGCGCAAAACAAACTTGTCGTCGAGAGCGCGGAAGTCATGCCACCAGGAGACGGATGTATGACTAGACGAAGGAGTGCGATCCCTGGACCTTGTTAGGATCCACTGCTCGGCTGTATTCGAAGTGCTTACTTGTGATTGATGGTGCGAAAATACGTCCTTGGTGCGTAAATGTTTCGATATCTCCAGCGAACAGACACAAATGCCAGTAAGAAAACGGCAGCCGTTATGGCAGTGGGGATAAGTGCAGCACCGATGGCAGCAAATGAGGTTGAATGTGGATTGCGATGACCGCCAGAGCCTGGGGTCTTTGAGGCCTGTTAGCTATGTAATTAGTCTTGCAAAACATGATTGCTTCCTGGAGCGAGGAAGTAGGCAGCGCCTTATGCACATCCGACTATTACTCGAGCCAGAAACATCTCGGGCTTCGATGGGCATCACTGACCTTGTCCTTCAAGGCGTCCATGTCGACGTTCCAAGTCCTACCTCCAGGCAAAACAGACAAATCCTACCGAGAATAGCACATTGAAAGTGCACGCCGTTGCGGGCAAGACGCAGCAACCAAGAGAGGAGGGAGGTGAGGTTGAACGTTGCTTTTTGGTGAAGATGTGAAGAGGCGATGCAGTTGCCAAGTCACTCGCAGCCTGAAAGTTCGCGTTGCAATCTGACGTCATAGAATCCCTCCTCACCATCATCACCACCACCACCAAGACATCGTTCATGGTGCTCAACTCCTAACACCTGGCGCGAGATATCAAGCTCGCCATATACCGCGTACCTTGTACCATCGTCGCGCAAGGGGAAATGGAAACATCAAGTCACGAAGAACGGTTATATTATGTATAAGAATATCAGTTCCTTGTTATCCATCTGGCGTGGCTCATGTTCAACTCCACGCTTGTCATGACGGCGTACCGTACGTTACTTTGTAAAGTTGCCCAGAAGTTGGACAGGTGCTTTTTATTCCTTGCGCCCACTGAAACTCCTCTTCCAGCTAGTCATTTGGCTTGAATTTTCTCCAGCTGGCGAGCTCGGAGACCCTGCATCATCGTCCTCCGCTAACGCTAAGCCTTGCATGGTGCTCGGCATCGAGGTTGTCCTGGTAGGAGCGGCTGGTTCTCCGCCCGAAAACAGTCGCTCGCTAACTCGCCGGCCTAGTTCGCCCCCTTTCGAGTCGGCGTTGAAGGCAGGCCGCTGAGCGACCGGTTCAGACGGGACGTGGTACTCCCGCCGAGGGCCATCGACAGGTGCAATATCCTCAGCCATAGCATCCTCGTAGCTGGGTGGAGCGTCATCGGGAATGCCTGATTGTTCATGGGGACTGTAAGAACCAACTTGAGCCGGGTACGAGTTGATCTCGGACAAAGGTGTTGTTGGCGTTCCCGAGGGCGTCTCTGGTCGTAAAGACATGTCGTTCATTTCGGTCGGCCTTGGTGGGGACAGATGTAACGGAGAAGGTTGAGGGCGAGGATTATTGGCCATGGCCTTCAGCAGCTGAGGAGGAGGGGCGATGCCGGAATACACCAAAACAGGCAGACGCAATGGAAGGATCATAAGTTCGGGTCGCACCCCACTAGCCATAGCATGTGCCAAGCCAACAGTGACCTCTAGCTCATACCGCCGAGAGATGTTGCAGGTATCGAATGAAGGGCAGACCGTGTTTGGGAGGGGCAAGTCATCCCACAGTCGAGAGGGCAGTTTCCATTCCTTGCGACCTTTGTCGGTAGGGTTTCCTAGAGGCATGTTCATGTTCGCCTGTGACATCAAGAGCCATTTTGTGGTTTCAGTTCTCTCCAAATCGACAGCTCTGACCTGAGTGTACCCTGTTAGTTCAATCTGGAGCGTCCTGAGATAGGCGGTTGCCGAGCTCTCGTTGAGCTTCTCAACCAATATTCGCAGCGGCAAGGGTTCGTTGCATGTGATGATAGCGGGACTGGGAAGACGGGCATCGACTTGAAAAGCGGGAGGTTCCTCCTCGGCGGATGTTGGAGTTGAAGACTTTCTGCTGAAAAGGCTGGACATTCTTTTCTGCGACTCGACCGGGTATCGCTGGAATTGTCTCTTCCGCCTTGCAAACGTTTCCTCATGACGATTGGGAGGTCGAGGAGGCTCGATGGGCAAAAATCTGATATCGGCAATCTTTGTCATACATTAGATGTCTCATCAGACAAGCCATGGCGAGGGCAGCATACCGCTCTGATGTTCTCTTGGAAGAACTTGGGTCGGACGATTGTTGCCTTGACATAGTATTTTATCTCGGCCTCGCCAGGAAAGCCACTTAGCGACGGAGGTAGGGTCTTCTTCACATGTTTTGTGGTGTCTGGGGCGAATTGAACATTCACATGACCAAGTTTGATATCTTTCAGCGCACTCGGATTCCTTTGACAGTCGTTGTTAAATGGAAACTGCCCCAGCCATTTAGCCGCCGTCGCCGCCCGGTCCCGAGCGCAGGAATTGGAAGGGTCTGACCTTGAACTTGAACGGGTACAGATATTGCCCGGCGAGGAGGGTGTATGCGGAGGCGCTACTTCTTTCTTGGAGCTCAGGCGTTGGAAAAACGGTGAGGACTTTGTACAAGAGCTGGAGCCTGGTGTGTGAGCACAAGCTGCGTTAGACAGGGGCGACTCTTCTCACCAACCTTGTGCAATTCTAGCTCCGTCCTCTTCTTATCCGAACGCTCATTGTTGGGGAACTTGGGACCGGCGAGCCGAGTTCGACTCTCGCCCTCGAGCTTGACCGTGACTGCCGAGATGGATGCATCGTTGGGAAGGACGAGGATAACGTTGCCCGAGACGAAATCGAGATTTGTATAGCACCTCTGTTCGGGTTGATCAAACTGAATACGGACCGACATGGATCCAGCGTAGAACAGGCATCAGGGCATTGAGATGTCAATGGATGGACCAGAAGTTGTGCGGGGTGGTAAGAGGTGACGGCGACATGATCATGTTGTGTTGTGTGAGGAGCGTTGGTGGGCGGTGGAGATGGGAAACGCCTTGCGAGGCTGAGCAGCTGAGCGGCCAAGCGGCACCCACCAGGGCACCCGAGATGGTCGAGCCACCAAACCACCTGTACGGGATACTGGGTACTCTCTTGACTCCCTCAGGCTTCGGGATGGACGTCGTCACTAGCAATTCCCCCGAGCAGTCCCCGTCGAATCATGGCGAGTGGCGGCGACCCTGAGGAGGGGCCACCAGGGCGAGCGGAGAACCAGTATTTTCTTGGGGCCGGCGTTCCCTCTTGTCCCTCTTTGCCCTCTACAGCTGGCATGTGCCTTCATATTTTGACGCTTTATGCAGACCTCAAAAAAATCAAAAAAAAAAAAAAAAACCAAGCTGACTGGCTTTGAAGAATTCTCCCAATGTAATTGACCATCCTCCTCCTGGTCTCCGGTTGCCCTGCACCGAGACCACGACATGTAATTACCGTCTCGGATGAAACCAGCTCAGACAGCGCGCAGCAAGGCAACAACCAAGGCTCGTGAACCTGTCAAGCACACCAAGACATTCTCTGGCTGCTGGACCTGCCGGGAAAGACACGTCAAATGCGACGAAGCCAGACCGCACTGTGCGCGATGTCTCAAGGGTGGATTCCAATGTCAGGGATACGGCATCAAGCTCGTCTGGGTCGATCCGGACAGTCAGGAACGCGAGCAGAACATCCGGAGGGTCATCGGCACGCCAACTGTCTATGACGACGGGTCAAATTTTATGAGGGTCGACGTCCATGAGGCGTTGGAGGAGATTGAAAGACTCTCGCCGGGAACAGCATGCCTTTCATCGGGTCCATTCTCGGTCTTTTCCCTCCAAAGGTCTAGAACGGGCAGCTTCGAAGAATTTCACGGGACAGTACCTCTGGCGCTTCCAGACCGCGAAAGAAGAGACTCGGTGTCGTCGCGAACAGATCAGACAGGAGAGGTATCAGATGGAAATGGCGACGATCTGATAGAAACTGTCATCTCACCATTCACAACCTATCCTCGAACTTCGTCCCTGTACGCTCATCCGGGCACCCCCCCGCTGTGGCTATCGACATCGAGTCCTGCTCCTCTACCGCTCACAATACGCCACCTGGACCTCCTCCCTCGGCCCGCTGAACAAAGAGCCCTGATTCACCACTGGACAGACTTCGTCTGCTGGCACCTCGTCCCCGTGGATCGGCCGGACAACCCTTTCCGAAGCGTCTTCACGCCCATGGCCCTCGCGGGCCTCGCGTCGCCGTCAAACCAGTCAAACGGACAGATTGCACTCTTTCACGCCCTGTGCGCTACGTCGGCATTCAGCCGTGGTCAGCTCCTCAACGGAGACAGCATGAACCTCACCTTGGCGATGAAACATTACAATCTAGCCATTATGCACCTGCGCCACAGCCTTGCGAATCTCAGGGACAGAGATGACAACAACAACTACCACCTTGGAGGTGGTCAAGAAGTACATCTTCAACGAGGCTCCATCCTCGCAACCATTACCATGTTCTCGGCAATGGACATGATCACCGGCCGCTCCGGCGAATGGCGCACGCATCTGCAGGGCGGGGCCTCGTGGTTGTCGACCATCGAAGAAAGCGAGTGGGACCGCGACAAGTCCTCCTCGATGGTCTATCAAGGCTACCTTGCCATCGCCGCGCTATGCAATATTAACCTGCCCTCCACCATCGACGTCGAATCCGAGAACTTCCTGGGCGATGCGAGACACTATGTTCTCGACCGGTTCTTCGGTCTCACCCGTCCGATCCTGAAACACATCGTCGTTATGAATAGCCTGATCAAGCGCATCTCTAATACCACGGCTTCCGACCCGCCAACAGCCGAGACGCTGGATGATCTGGAAACCCAACTTTACGCCCAGACACCGTCGAATCTTGACCTCACGGGCCTCCCACCTCTTGCTCAATCCCTAACGTTGCACCACGCCTACGTCTTCTACTATGCCTCGCTAATCTACTTCCTCCGCACCGTCCGGCGCCTTCCCCCGGGTGCCCTCTGCATCCAAAACATGGTTTTAAAAGCCGTCACGCATCTCGAAGATATTGAAAGCTTGGGTGGCGACAGTATAGGCTGTACATTAGTCTGGCCGCCATTCATTGTTGCGTGCGAATGCTTAAGTGAGGAGCTGCAGGAGAAGATGCTTGACTGGTATAGGCTAAAGAGGAGGCACGGGTTCATGAATCTGGAGCTTTCGAAGGATATCGCAAGAGAGCTGTGGCGGAGGCGGCAGCTGGCGGATGAGAGCGGCAAGACGGATGCTGATATACAGTGGCAGGATGTGTTGAGGGAGATGAAAATGGATATAGTCCTTGCTTGATTGGGTACATTAACAACGGGCTCCCTGAATGTAGGAGCCGCGACATATTGAATTGAAAGTTCGGCTCAACACGTCAAGGGGGTTTCGGAATTGAAGTCATTGTCCGAATTGAACTGATACGAAGAATTAGACGAGGAGGGTTGTCTGAACCGCGCGTCAAGCCGCTGGAGCAGCACATTTATCGACTCCTCAAGGACCCTGTCCACAAACTCTTGCTCTCCAGGCGTAGTGCTCACAGGTCCGAACATCCTTTGGTTGATCTCCGAGGCTAGGACTTCTCGACCCTCGCGCACAAAAAAGGCAATAAAGTCTTGCACAGTATCCGCATGCGCACTGTCAACGTACGGATCCACGGGCAACGTCGAAATCGGAAACAGGATCTTATAGATGTCGAACCATGCGTCTGAGCGACTTCGACCCATTTCCCGCCTTTTGATTGCCGTCAGTTGATCCTGAGTCATCTTCTCTTCGAATGGGCAGAGCTGTCGTCGGCAAGATCTCTCTACAATGTGAGCATCTAAGACCACTTTTGACTCTAATGAGGAGAAGCAGATCGGGCAGTAATTCTCAGGCCGACGATGGACGCGATACAAATGCTGTTTCAGGCGAGCAATATCTGTGAGAAAGCAACTCGAACACCCACGATATTTCTTTTCGAGCTCATTGCGTTCAGAATACCGGCAAGGGTCAAATTTTGAATATGGACAAGCCAGGAGTTTCGATGCAGTACTCGTTGGCCATAAGTCGGATGCCTTTGGGATTTTTCTGCGCCTCGACCCTTCTCCTTCGTCATCTGGGGGTGGTCTCTTCCGCGGAGAGTTGTGAGTTGATGAAGGAGACGTTGTGAAAGAGCTCGAATTTGCGGTTCCATGTGTATGGCTAGACGTGCTTGACGTGGGACTTGTCTGCGAAGAGCTCTCGGCACCATCTATGGGCGCACCTGTTCGACCCAGATAGAGTTCAACGAGCATTTTGGCAAGTGCATCTAGCAGCATTGCTGTGGTTGGTGATTCACTGAAAGTCGCCAAAACAGTAGGATCTTCGCCCGCCACAAATGAGGCTTCTCCGTCCGATTCGAACCATAGCGAATTCAAAGACGAAGGCGATGGAGTAGCGGTGTCAGTAATGGATTGTTGTGTATCAATGGCTGCCACATCCGTTTTGTGCAAAGAGGTAACATTCTCATTATTGCACTCGACCTTTACAAGCCAGTGGTCGGTTCTTTTAGCCACGTGGCTCGTTAGCTGATCTCTGCCGAAACTTCCACGCAAAACCTGACTTACGGCGTCGCTGATAAGAGGTCTTCGGCGGTAGACCTTGCTTCACTTAACAACCTCCAGTCCGGCGGCTCTTGCCTGGGCTTGGAACTTGTAGGTTGTGGATTGGATGTATGCGTATCGACAAGGAAAATCTCGTCCATTGACTGTTCGATGTCATTGTCCTGGAGATCTCCGACATCGATACCGGAGTCGCAAGCACTGTAGTATGCAGAGGCAGACGACGGATGCGAAAGGAGCTCGTCATAGTGTGTAGGATCGACATGGGAGGGCTTGTCATGAAATTCAAAACCTTCCTTTATTTCAGAAGACTCTAATTCGAAGTCGAATATGTCGAAGTCCAAGTCGTTCATGATCCTTGATACAGGCCCAACGTACCTGCTGATTGTGTGATTTCTCGTTACGTGCTTGGGAATTCGCCAACTAGGAAGACATTGATGGGAAGAGCAAACCTGGGCTGTCTTTGATGATATTCGAGAATGACCCTCGTTTAATGTTACAGCCTGACCCCTCGGACATTCTCACAACTGAACAACACACCGCTGTGCGTAATTGCCGCGCCATCCTTCCAAAGCTGTGCATAGGGGTTGTGCTGACAGCCAATTGCGCAGCATCCTTCGCTTGAAAGGGAAAGACAGCAGGCAGGAGGGAGTTCCAGCGAAACGAATTGACCGCCAATACGACATCGGAGAACCAAGCCAATGCGGCTTGTTGTGGTCATGGTTTGGGATTGGATTGATGAAGGGAATGGTGCTGGAAGTCAATCGCAAGGGATAATCTTCTGTCTGACTGGACATGATAGCAACAGACTGCATACATAGCACGCCGAGATCTTGTCAGACAGAAGAGATCTTGTCAGACAGAAGAATATTTCGGTCTCCTCCCTCTTGTTCAGCTTCATTATCAACGGTCATCCAGCTTGATATAACATCGTCAGAAGGTGAGAGAAGCGAGGCGGGGGTCCACTCTCCCACCGTCAATGGTTCCTTCTGTCAAGGAACCTCAAGCTTCCTTGTCGTCGTCGTACGCAAGACGGTGAAGTCTAGAAGGCGCGAACACACTGCCACAATGATACACGTGGCAGCATCGCCGTCGGGCCATTCTTACCACTCCCTTGTTCTCGGATTCCTCTCCCAATAGAACAGATTTCCTCCTTTCGTGTCTGCGCAACATGTATCATCTTGTCCGCTCCCTGTACCTCTATGCAACTAGCAAGCCAGGTAAGCCGCGCGAGACCGCAGCTGCAACTGCACCCTGTCAACAAGGCTGACCTCATCTGCTGGCAATCAGAGTATTCCATCATCCTCCTTGGCCTGGACAATGCCGGCAAAACCACTCTTCTCTCACAGATAAAAGCGCTTTACAATACTATTGCAGAGCCGGTAGCTGGCCAGACCGGCGATGCCCCCGCCTCAGACACCGCAGGCAATACTGTGCCCACCGTGGGCCAAAATGTCGCAACTATCGACCTGCCCGAGATGTATTTGAAGATCTGGGATGTGGGTGGACAAATGAGTCTTAGGAAATTATGGACGAGCTACTATAAAAGTGCGCATGCGGTGGTGTTCGTGGTGGATAGCACAGACCTTGGGAATGGAGATATCGAAGATGCGCCGAAGACGCCTGGGTGGCACGGGCGCAAGAAAAGCTATGTCGGGAAGGCTGGTGATGAAGACGAGCCACAGACACCGTGGACTCCGATGACACCCATGACACCAGGATTCTTCTCGTCGGGACTGCTCCAGGGTCGATTAGATGAATGTCGAGCCGTTTTAGAAAGCGTGCTCGAAAATGACGACACTGCCGGGATTCCAATATTGATTCTGGCCAACAAACAGGACAGGGAAGATTGCCTCGAGGTTGTCAGGATCAAGGAAGGCTTCGTGAAGAAAGTGTTCGAAGGCGAGAAGGGAGGAATGGTTCGAGACAGCCGTGTCTTGCCGGTGAGCGCGCTGAAAGGGACAGGAGTGAAAGAGGCTGTGGAATGGGTCAAAAGCAGGGTCATGTGGAATAAAGAAAGTCGTCCCCCGATCATGAGGTGAAAGGGGCCTGTCCACTGAGAATGACGATCTACGACATGACAAGCCCCGTCTATTGCGACTGTCTTTCAGCTACCGGCTGATACGGGCCAGAGTCAACGAGAACAACTGCTCGCTCTCTCCACAATGCCCCCATCGATACATCGAGTCAATCAAGCCTCAAGCGCCTCAATCTTAAGTAGTGCGGCCGCAGTGTCCCTCGCAGTCACATCTAACGGTGTCCACTTGAACTTGAACACTTCATCTACGTCCTTTGTGTCGAGCCTCGGCAGTGTTAAGCTCGATGCCTCATCATTATCCTCGCCAATTCGATCCGAGATATTTAATGCGGACTCCTTCCGTAACGCATCGGCAATCTGATTGAAGATCATAGCATGTCCAACAACAAACCGCCTATTCGCCGCATTGGGGTTGGTGAGCGCGAGGATTTGGACTTTTGCAAGATCTCGGACATCAATCTATACGCAAACCCAGATCAGCGTTGTTACTCCAAAGGTGCCACTTCACTGGCAGCTTAGGGAAAGAAGAAGTGCGCTCACCCATCCTGGAAACGCCGTCATTGGCACCTTTGCACTCTCACTCTTCTTGCTGTTCATTATGGCATGAATCAGGCTATTGCTGAAGTTGATTTTCTGTACGCCGGCAACTTTCTGCAACATGGGACCAAAAATCAAGGGTGGCATGAAGTTGGTCACGGTGAAGGATGGTTTCTCTTCTTCCACGAATTTCCACAGGGCTTTTTCGGCGAGCTTCTTGCCAACACAATACGAAATCTAGAACGAAAGGAAGGGGCAACGTTAGCAGGTCCCGTAAGAACCACAAGTGTTCACCTGTTTAGTATAACACTATACCGAGGACATCCTCGTTTAGAATCAAGGGAGACTTCCCACATTGGAAGCCAAAACCAAGAAGAAGCGGAGTTTACTCACGTAATTACTCTCCGCCTTGACTGCATCCTCCCTCCCCAAGGGCAACCACTCCCCGCTCCCAAAAACTCTGTTCTTGATATCCTCCTGGTCGCCGAGCGTGATGGCATTCAGACTCCCGGTAACACTCACGGCCTTCACATTCTTGCCGTACGTCTTGGCGCTACGGAGCAGACCCAGATTTCCCAACACGTTAGGTTTCTCAAACGACTCTTCGAAGCCGACGCTGTCGGGGATATCGACCATGGGCGCCGCGACATGCACAATGTACTCGATCTCCGGGTGGGATTGGAAGATTGCGTCGAAGGCGCCCGGGACAGTGAAGTCGGGGACCAGCTCGATGGTGATCCTGGATGAGGAGGTGGGCCAGGACGGGTTATTATCGAGTAGAGACTTGGCCGAGGATGGGGAACGGACGGCGAGGATGACGCTGTGGTCTTGGGCCAGGAGCTCGTCGAGGACTGTGGCGCCCAGAAATCCATTGCTTCCGGTTAACAACGTTGTGGGAGACATGTTGATGGGCAGTTGGGATTGCGGGTCCTCAGAAAGACCTCAAAAACTTAGGAGTTGAGGCAGGGAGAGTTGTGAGATGTGGGAGAAAAGGGGGGGATAGAACGTTGAGATAGACTTGTTCACTTCGAAGTTGTGGGACATACTTATACTGCCGGCTTGCTTCAGTCATCCTGGGCATGCATTACTCTCCTGCCCTGTCGTGCCATGGCGCCCCCCAGCATTTTTTTATAGCACAGAATACCTATCAGAACTCATTTCTAACATCTTGTAAACGAGGCGGGCCCCAAGACCAAAAGACAGCACCATTAGAATTGCAGGCTTGATGTGGTTCATGCGAGTTTTTTTTTTCTGAATATCTGCGATCCCAGGCCAAGGAAAGCCAATGCCAACCCATCGTGCTTTGTCAGCCTGCTTGGGAGTTCTCATTGGACTATTTCTCAATTGGGCAGGACGAAGTTGCCGTATGAGGACAGGAACAAAGAAATAAATGCATTTCCCGAGATCATCTTTCTTTTGTTTGCAGCATCTCTCACACGAGAGTTTGGATTTCGTAGGATCGGACCCTTTGCAGAAGCTTCTGTCATATCCATCGTTCCTGGTGCTTATCAAAACCGACGGATTGCAAATTGATATTCATCTGGTTGAGCATCATCTCCATGGTAAAGTACTACAGTAAAATGCAAAATTAGTGCGCACAAGAGGAGATGGTCACCAACCTCTGACTTACCTTCTCTTCGGGCTCGGCGTCCTCCTGATAATTCATAAGCTCTGCCTGGTCAGGTTCTTCCGTCTCTCTTTGATTCTGATCGTCCTTCAGATTGCCTGCATATCTGCGAATGAGGGCCTCCTTCTCACGCTCACCTTTCCATAGTCGTGAGTCCTCTTCCAATTGTCGACGCCAGTGGGCAACGCCTCCCATCCTGTCAATTCGCTCTTTGGCATCAGCGAAGAGCTCTTCGGCAGCATCTTGAGCAACAGTTCGCCACCGGGCGATCAGAGCACGCAATTCATCATCTTGCTTTGATGCTTCGATCTGAAGCGCTTCCTCTGCTATTTCAAGAGACTGGCGCAGTTGATTGAGGCGAAAGGACAATGCAGTGTGCTGCTTTTGGAGATCTCGCGACTCGGGGTCAACAGCTGTTAGTCGGGAAGAAGAACGTAATCCGGAGGCGCGTGGAAGAGATAATCGAACAATGTCTGGTTTGATGTCTGGTGACGACTGGTGAGGGCTGGAGGAAAGCCCCGCAGCCGGAAGGTGAATCTGAGCTTGTTCAACAGATGGCTGAGGTTGAGGGTTAGCTGAGCGAAGCGGTGAACGAAAAGGCTTGTTTTGGAATCCGCAAGGTTGATGCAACTTTCTTCTCTTCGCCGGGTGCATTTCGTTTTCTTTTCATGCGGAGAGACAAGAAAAAAAGCCGTGTCATTATCACTTTTGACTGGCCATCACCAATGCCCTGACCATGATGAAAATTCTGTGGACTGAATACGCCGAGATGGGGAGGAGGAGTGGGCGTTGGATGACCCAACAGGCAGCTGCTCGGCGATGATGTGGGAATCAGTAGTTGATTACTCGACTATCGATGGTGCCCAGCCTGAGATGCCTGAAGGTGTTGGTGCCGCGACAAGGATTTTCTGTGGATTTCTCTTTCCAGGCGATTGACAAAGGGAGCCAAAGGTGACGGGCGAAGGAGGGTGGTGCATCACGAGAGGGAGGCAAAAGCTAAAGTGGCCACTGAGTGGCAGAGAACCAAGAGTGGATTGACTGCGCAAGTGATAGAAGCCGCGCTGCCCAATGCGGTTAGTGCAGCTGGGTGTCTTGCTCCTGACTAAAAATGCAGGCGGCCAGGCGGGGCGCTGTTCGGGCGCTGCACCGACGGAGAATGACAGCTTGTCTGACAGAAGGTTTGCGTGCTCTAATCTTGTCTAAGGCGTAACAATCGTGCCGAGATTTCAAATGACCTCTTGACTCGCCCAATGCGGGTTCTCGCAACTCCAAACCTTACACTCTTCAGACCCTTGTCGCTTCATCTTTCTCTCGCGCGCCGTGAGCAGCAAACCGCCCTGTGCCCTCTCGCCCTCTCACGCTCTCCTGGTCGCCGCCTCCCGTTCTGCCGTCACACGCGCCTCTCGTCCCCTTCAGCCCTCTCACTTTTCTCTTTGCGCTCCCCAGATCTGATCTGAGCCAACCCAAACCCAAACCCATACCCATAACCACGCAAAAATCCTAAGCCATGCCATCCATAATGATCCGGCCACTTACACACAAAATCACACGCCAGGTCCAGCTCCAGCACCGTCTTTGTCTCATCCCCTTCATCTCGCATGCCCACCTCATCTTCACTTTTTCTACTACTCATCATCACCCCTTCTACCCATCAACCTGCACTCACCCACCATGACCACTTGTCACCAGTACATTCCACCGTCACCGACACCACTCAACTAAGTTGACCACAATAATAAACTAGCACCTCAGCTTCACGCACGGGCAAATTATCGCAGCCACCCTGCCTCCTGCCACCAGCACAAGCCTTACCAAAGCTGAACCTTTGACTGCACACACGCATCAACCTTCCCTCCCATCGAAGACCTTACCGTCGTTTTCACCTCGACACCCTCGATAATACCCATCCATGGCCATGTCCTCCTCAAGCACGACGGGTCGGTCACCCTCTGCCTCGGCCAAAGCAGACAAGAACAAAAAGCAAGTCAAGATTGTAATACTCAAGCTGTCACCCAAAATCCTCCGTCGTTTCGAGGACCCTCCAGCCCATTCGGAAGAGCAGGCTACGCCCTCATCAGCCTCATCTCCCCCTGCTGCAGTCGAGGAAACTTCTACTTTGAAAGTCCCTGAGGTCAATGACAATGCTTCCGAGGCCGCCTCGACCCCGGCTCCCACACCTGGTGATGCAGCCGATACCTCCAATGGTGACGGCTCGAAGAAGCGCAAAGGAGGTTCATTGGCAGGCATTAAGAGAAGTCTAGGACAAATGTTTGATGTGAACGGACTACCGAAACCTCGGGGCAAGCCTGGTCCCAAAAAGAAACCCAGACTGTAAGTACATTCGACCTCTGACGGTGCATGTTCTCGCACACGTTACTGACGTTTGCGCTTATAGTGAAGACGGCACCATTGATCATGGCGCCGCAAAAGGCTCGACTATGGCTGGCATCGCTGCTGGACACAAGCTGGGTCCAAAGGCTAATCAAGGTGCCATCAACGCCGGCCTTCGTGCCCTCGACCGATCTGGCAAGCCCTGTCGCAAATGGAGCAAAAAGCCCTTCATCCTCAAGAGTTTCACTGGAGTGGTTTGGGAACTTGACTCATGGCGAGGGACAGAGAGACCACAAGTGCTCAATAGTGAAGAGTCAAGCGATACCAAGGAAATCTCACAGCAAAGTTCCAGCGACATTAAACTTAACGAAAGTGACGTTGCCATGGAGAGCAATGCTGGCGACCAAGCAGATCCCATGCTCATGTCGACGCCCGCCGCCAGTTCTCCAGCACCGATGCCACCCTCATCAGCAGCCATTGCTGCTCAAGGTTGATGGCCCGAATTGGGCACCATGGCTTAATGTCAGAAGCCAAGTCATACTACCTGGTGGCTTCTGAAGCAGCAAAAATTGTCGGTAAAGTGTGATACATCAGCACGCATTCCAAAAAGTTGGGAGCATTTTGGGTCCCTTCACTGCCGTGATATTAGAGCCGGTAGAGCTCTGAGTGGCACCGGCTACAATGTGGTTCACCATAAGCATGGCGTTTTCGGATCATGATTCTATTTCGGGTCTTGTCATGGGCCTTAAAACGGAGTATCATGAATTGGCAGGGGGATTGTACCACAACAGCAGGGGAGCAATCCTTAGCAACGGTTCTGGTGGGATTTCTCAGAGAACTGAAAGGGTCGTGGCGTTGAGCCATTTGGCATTTGTCTTTGTGGCTGGTGTATGAATAGACGAGAATGAAGAACAAACACAATATATCAAGCCCTAAATACCGCGATCCTGCTTATATCAAATGGTGATCCAATGGTGTAATTGTGCTGTGGTGTCCCTCATCATGACGGCGTCGTTTGCTTGGTCTGGTGCTGTTCCGGTCGAGGCGGCCCCCGCAACTGCTTAACTAGTAAAAACCACTTGCCACCCAACAGCCGCCCAATGAGACCTGTATTGCATCAATGACCTCCCGGAACCCGTATCAGCACGATAACGACATCCACAATGCTCTCTCACTCCTTCCAACAAGGTACAAGCTTGTTCAGTCCATGAATCTGCCAGTCGCCCAGGCATGAACGGAGAGGAGCATGCCTTGAGCCGATCTACCACGGCTTTCTCTCACGTTTGACCTCCGAGCCAAACGACCTACAAGTACACCAAACCCACCGAGCGGACCACCTAACCTCGTGACCCTTTCACCGATTTCTCTACTCGATCCCTACGAAGGCGGCGACTTATCACGCCCGTCTATCACGTTCTGTTCTGGACCACGATGACTGACGGCACCGGGTCGGGCAGCAGTAGTCGGCCAAGTCAGTTTGGTGGCAATGTGCCTCGACGTTTGTCGTATGCTTCTGTGGCCTCAGGCGCAACTGCTCAGGCGCTTCAGCGTCCAACTCGATCGGGTGCATTCTCTCATCTCGTCTCTTCAACTCCTAGCAGCTCGTACCCTCCTCAGTATCAACCAGACCATCAATATCAAAGACGACATTCGGAGCAAGACCAGGACGGCCTGGGAGTCAACCACTGGCGAAAGCCAACACCTCTACCTTCATATTCGAGAAAGTTTGCCAATATCCCGAGTCTCGGAACGAACACGATGTCTCCCAATCCTTTCTTCATCCCCTCCTACCTGAGGCATTCTCGTTACATGGCAAAGCTGGAAGTCGCCCACAAGGCCAAGTTGAAGAAAGAGCGTGAGCAGCCATCCGCAGGGTCGTCCGCGCTGAATTCGTTCTCTACAAGCGCCGGAAATGCAAGGTTAGCGCCATCGCACCGGGGCATGACCTACGATATTATCGAAAGCCATCCTCCCAGAGAAGAAGACGCATTACCTCCGTTGCCTTCGAGGTGGAGCGAGCAGGACAAATACCCAGGCCTTGATATAATCGACGGTCAAGATCTGAAATACAGTGGCTCAGCAAGCAAAGCCGAGATTGAGGCTGCGTCTGTCAGAACAGATCACCCAATGCCACTTGCGTGCGGAATATACTATTTCGAGGTGGAAATCAAACAGAAGAGCAAGGACACAGCTATTGCCATCGGGTTTTCCACAAGTGAAGCGTCACTTGAACGGTTACCAGGGTGGGAGACACAATCCTGGGGCTATCATGGTGATGATGGAAAAATGTTTTTTGGGGAGCATTCGGGTCGAAGTTACGGCCCAACCTTCGGCACAGGCGATGTCATCGGCTGCGGGATCAACTTCAACACCTGTCAAGCATTCTTCACAAAGAACGGCCAGTATCTCGGTATCTGTTTCCGAGAACTGAAGAAGGACGTGAAACTGTATCCCACGATTGGCATGAAAAAGCATTCCGGCGCATTAGTGGCAGGCAACTTCGGTCAGCGGCCTTTTGTCTTCGACATTGATGATAAGATGTTGTCCGAGGAGACGAATGTTTCAAGAGAAATTGCAAAGGCCAAAATCACCTCACTACAGGCGCAAAGGGACGAGAATACCCTCATTCAGGAGTTGGTGGCGCATTTCTTAGCTCACGACGGCTACGTTGAGACTGCAAAGGCGTTTGCGGAGGAAATGCGAAGAGAAAAGCAATCATTGAACAATTCTCTGCCTGCAAACACGTCAACCCCCCATGAGCGAGACGACACTGACGCAGTACATCGACAGCGTGAGTTGTATTTGACCTTTTCACTAATCCCGATGCTGACCAATATAGGGATACGACGTGCAATCCTCTCTGGAGATATCGACCAAGCTCTTGAAATCACGCACGCACAATTTCCTACTGTTCTGGCAGAAAACCCGGACATCGTTTTCCGATTGAAATGCCGAAAATGGATTGAACTAATTGGCAAGTCGACCGAAGTCGAGCCTTCCAAACACACGACTGGGCATGAACGGAGGGCCAGTAATGGAGTGGACAGCGCCTCCAAAGTAGACGACGATTTTGCTCAAGACATGGAGCTTGATGAGCAGCCTAACGGTGACAGTCGCACCAATGGCGTGGGGAAATCGCGGGCTAATGACGGCGTTTTGCAACACGACCAGCTCCTCAATGAGGCGATGCTGTACGGTCAAGTCCTGCATAAAGAATTCCGGGACGAGGATGAGGACTACGCAAAAGCTTTGCGGGATATTTTCAGCCTGGTGGCATACGACGACCCCAGAGGTAGCGTGAATGGACATCTTTTGGACCCTGCCGGCAGAGTCACGGTGGCAGAGGAGCTGAACTCTGCCATCCTAGGTATGTCCTCTCCGGAAGCTCGTCTTTACTCGCTGACATGTCGCAGTCTCACTTGGACGCTCGCCTTCGGCTGCCTTGGAGACGGCTTGGAAGCAGACAGAAGCTTTAATCGATGTCCTCAGCGAAGATGGCGGGCCTGCTGCTTTTGTTAACCTCCAAGCAACGTTCTCGTCTTGATTGCCAATGGTCATTTGAAGGTGTCTACCTATCACTGTGCTACAGTATGGAGTGGGACTTTCCTGGTCGTCCGGGCTTCCTGGATAATCTCGCCAGCGGATGGGTGCGTGATGAGAATATTGCCCTGCTCTATGATTCGTTGTGGATTGGGTTTTCGTCAGGCAAGGAACGGTCATTTCATGGCACGGGGCGCTGGTGGCTCGGGAGACGGGAGACACGGGATTATTTGGGACTGCGTTACAATGGAACAGCGTGTCTGACGGCTCGGGCAGGGAGTATACACACCTACACTCCATATGTATGCAATCTGCACCTAGAGAGGTGGAAGTTTTTGCAATCCCAAGCGATAGCAAATCTCATCGAAGTTTGAGTTAGTCGTCTCGTTTGAACGCGGTCTCCAACATGGGTCGTCGATTTCGAGATGCATGAGGGAGGCTGTTTTGGCGGATTTGTACTGGAGGATTATGCATTCTTGCTCCTAGTGCTTTGTATGCATCTTTTCGCGCATAATCTTGTGCAGGGCACGGTGATGACACAACAAAAGGCGAAATGTCTGTGTCCACTTGGGGGACCAGGAGTGAGAAGTTACTATTTACACATCGGTGTGTCTCCCTTGTGTCTCGTAGGAGGTACAAGCGCTGGAAATGGCAACTCCCTTGTTTTCGCGATCCGACACGACATGACACGACACGACATGACACGACATATGTTTCCACTCACTTCACTTTTATAATCCCGTCGGTGCATGCCGTAAGAGCAAGAACGCTGAAGACAGTAAGTCATTTATTGTCGCGATCCGACGTCTATATTTCAACACACCTCATTTTTGCAATCCTGCCAGAGTGTGAGAGAGCACCGAAGATAGCAGCTCGCTTGTTTTCGCAATCCGACGCCTGCGGTTCAACATACTTCATTTTTGCAATCCCCATAAGAGTACTCGGTAAGAGTACTGAAAATATTCACTCACTGGTTCCGGCGGTCCGACGACCTGACGGTTCAATTCGATCGCCGTCGACCTTCTCCCGTCTTGTTCTCCTGAATGGTGCATACCCGTCTCGCCGGCTTGCGACCTCAATAACGCGGATGATCTCAATGACTTAGCATCAATACTTCTCTCGGTTAATCCAGACTGCTCTCGGCGCCGACGGGGCATGCTGATTGCCTCACGAGCCCAATTCTGGGTGGTAAAGGTGTACCCGCAATCCACTGACTAGCGATGCCTTCTCGTAACTACCTAGGTAGCGAGGCTACTTAGGTACCGAGTACTTCGTACGGTGTACAGAGTTAGTTTGTTGGGCCAAGGGGCTGGACACGACCAACTGGCGTGTTGGGCAACGTTACCTTAGCGTGCTTGCTCCTAACCCATGATCCACGGAAGAGACTCTCAGAAGCGAATATCAATCGGGACCTAGGCAGTCCAGATAGGTTTCGAGGTACCCTCGTAGAGAGCAAATATGTGGGAGATTGACAGCCACAGAGACGCAGGCCTTGGTGGCGACCCTTTCACTAGCAATTCATCGGCAGCAGCAGAAGCTTACCTACCGGGTAGATAGTATATGACGAGGCGGTGCAGGTAGCAGGCAGCCCGAGTCACCAGGATGTTGGAGGTTGCTGAGGCTGCTAGGCTTGGTGACCCCCCGAGCCCCCTAGTTAGCGGTTGGTGCGGTAGGTCAGCAAATGCAGGTCCCCGGACATTCTTAGTCCCGAGGCATTTCTGAATTCTGGGGACTCCCCCAGGCTCACCAGGCCTCCCCTCCCAGGGTAAGGGTAAGGGCCGGGCAAGAGCCACCCAGGGACAAGTATCCCCCACGAACACGCCTCCCCGCTCGCCAAGCTCGGGGCAAGATGCAGGAAATCAATCGACCGGTTCTTTTCTCGCCCATATCCCAGAATCTGTTCCCCCATCCCTCCTCGTTGCTCCCATCTTCCAGCTTGTCTCGATTCTTGATTTGTCCAAGGGAACGGCTGCCATCAACCAAAATCAATAACATGGAGCCGCAAGGGACCGACATGTCTCCCATCACCCAACCTGAGCAACATGGATCCACCGGCCCCTCGAGAGCCAGCAGGATGTCGCCTGCGCGCCTTGCAAGGAAAAGACAGGCAGATAGAGAGTCGCAAAAGGCATCTCGCTTAAAGCAGAAAAACTACATTGCACATCTGGAGGCCTTGGTTAAGTCCTTGGATGCCTCGGCGGGCTCCGACCCGGTCGAGCTGCTGAAACAGCAGGGTGCAGAAAATGTCGAGATCAAGAAGGCTCTGACAACTATCTGCAAAATCGCCCAGACGGCACTCGGGGTGGGCGCGGGCAACGGTCGTTCTTTGGAGACCTCTTCGCCCGACCCCATGACCGATCAAGGCGACATCAAAGACATGAAGCCTGACCGCCCTAAACTTCGAAAAATCCAGCCTTCTCAGACCTCCAAATTAGATTACGATGCGGATATTGTCAAATCCATGGGAGAATCCGACACCGCAATTCTTTCCGTCGCTGAAGCCCACCCGCATGCCGCCAATTTTCCTTCCATGTTCACGGACGATGATACAAACTTGGGAGAGTTCATTCACCATGATCTCCTAGACTTCCCAATCCGAGAGCCTGCCGTGCAACAGACTTTGGATACGTCAGAACTCCTCTGTACCAGAGACGCCTTGCCCATGAGTCAACCGGGTGCTAGTTCCTGGGTGTTTCCGCCACTACCGGAGTCTTTGCCGTTGCGCACCCACCACCAGGATACCGGGGGCCGGGACTGGGTATCGACGGTAAACCTCCTAATTGCACCTGTTGTGTTTCCACTTGAAACCCCAGACGATGCACTGGATGGAGACATTCCGATCTCTGCCGTGTTGCGTGGCTGGGATGCAGTCGAAGCTCGGCGACCGCTGGATCCTGGCTGGAAGGTTCTTCGAGAAATTGATCAAAATATCTTTATCGGATGCGGTATCGCTGAAAGATTGGCGGTCTTGCGGATCATGAGGTTGATGTGCCACGTGCGTTTCTCTAGGAAACTACCCGCAATCTCATGCATCTGAGGTTCGCTAACGGAGTCATGACAGTATATGACGACTGCAGAACGTCGCCCAGAACTGCCTCCCTTTATGCTGAAACGGTTTGTCGCAGTCTACACTTTTACACATTCTTCTGCATCGTTGCTAACCATCGCTGATATAGGCCCTGTCAGGAGCACATCAAACATCACCCAATGATTGACTATCTCGTATGGTAGGCATTAAACCTCCCCACGTGGAACCACCAATTCGGCGGTCGCCAGGATGAAATCAATGAATGCTCCTCTCTGACCTATACAGGCCCGGCCTCCGCGAAAGATTAATTTTCTCGCAGCAAAAGTTCGCCGCGGACGCAGATCGATATACCGAACTCTTCCGTGCCAACTTCCGCTTTCTGTGGCCATTTGAACCCGAAGACATCTATTACAGGGACCCAGAAACAGGCCGTTATGCATTCTCCGAGCAGTTTATCGGTCGGACGGAGGATCTCTCCTGTTGGACAATGCACAATGACTATTTTATCGCCTTACCCGAGCTGCGTGGGGATATTCCTGGATTCCCACAAGCTTCAATCTACAGCTTGAGTCAACAGCCTTCGGCTGCACAGCAGTCTGTTCAGCGGAGACCTCCAACCAGGTCAGGAGACGGCGATGAGCCCTCCCGCAGTGACAAGTGCTCGATCGGCATAGATTTTCCTCATGCCATGTGGGGAAGAATGTCACCAGTATCTTAGATGGTTCCGAATATCCGGGACGAGAAACTGAATACATGATACCCTTCACGACTTTTGCAAGACCCTTGGTTGGAGAATCATTGTTTATCAGTGGCCAATGGCGCGGTCTTATCAAACTCTAGTTCTCTCTAAGCTACGCCTTTGGTCACGCTGCACCCACCTGTATTTTGGCATTTAGATTTAGAAGACAACTCCCAATCCGCCACCATTTGTCCTAGCTACCTTTGCTATCTTCAATATTCCACAAAAAGGCCCTCGACAAAAGTGTGCTGAGTGCGGCTCCCGTCAAGTTTCTTCAGGCGTTCCACTGGCCCGCAAGCCTGCACTCCGAGGTATCATCTTGGACTCCCATATCCTGCAAACACAACTTAGTAAAGTCAACTTCGTTTTCCTTCCTGCGGAGCGGGTTGCCACAACCAGCAGCCCCAGATATGCACATCTGCTTGTGCCGGTCAACTCAAAACCGGAAAGGACAGCCAATAATTGCGGCACCCCCGTCGGCTCCGTACGACCTCAAAGCCTCAGCTTCTTTCAGGACCGCATCCCGTGAGACGTTCTCGAATTTAGCAGGGCCTAGCTCCTCAGGTAGGTAGCCTTCGCTTTTGAACTTCGGACCAGGGACGTATTGCGAGCCTCCCGACAACAATGCCAAGAACTTGTTCCATGCCGTATCTTTGACGTACCAAGGCTCAAGGCTTTGCTGTTTCACAGGGTGAAGACGCCCGGATTTCTTGTCCGCCTTGGCCAAAGGGTCAATGGGGCGCATGCGCGGAAGGAAGAAGTTGCGGACCACAAAAGCACGGAGCCGGAAGAATCGATAGACGAGAATCTCCATGGTACGTGAGGGTGCTGGATATCCCAACGCATTTCTCGTTCGCTCTTCCAGCAGAGCCATCATCACCTTGTGGAAGAAGCCCCGCAGGCCGGGAGAGACATGTTTGAGGAAAAACTCGACGGAAACATCAGCACATTTTCGGTTATTGTCTGAATAGACCATGGCCGTCTTCTCGTATTCCTCGCTCCATTCAACCAGCTTTTCAATAGTAGGGGGGATGTCCTTGATACCCATGCGATTTCCGACTTCCTTCCAGTAGGTGAACATGGCCACCTGCTCCAAGTACGTCAGCTCCCGCCATTCATAGGTGTTGACCCATCGGATGGCCTCCAAGATGTTGACCCCTAGCGTGTGGAGCATCTCGGGCTGGGTGATCTTTTCTCCATACTGCCGGTGCATCCAGTTCATCTTTGCGAGCGCTCGGGATCCGCGCTCGCTGTCCATGGAGCCAATGACAAACTCGGTTGTGATAAGAGCGGTATCATTGATGCGTCGACCAACGTTTGGGCAAGTGCTGAGTTGGCGTGTCTTTGCGAGCAGCTCAGTACCTGAGGCGATGGCGAATGTCTTGAGGAGTGAGAACTGTCCACTGAAGGCAAATATGAAAGGGCAGTCATAGAGCATGGACAGGTGCATGATCTTGTGTGCTGCCTTGTAGTCCATCGCGTATGGTTCTTTGAGCAGGGCCGCATGCTCACGTTCGAGCTTGCGAAGGGCACGGAAACGCAAGAGGCGAACGAGGGCGAGATAGCCAAGAATGCCAATGGCTATTGCCCATGCGTAGGGGAAGTCATGCAATGCCAACTTGGGGAGTCGAAAGGACAGAAGATCCACGATGTCTGGTTGGACTCCCATGGTGGCAGGGGGGGTTCTATGGATTTTCCGAGAGAGATCAGCCACAGCAACAGAATCGTCTTATGGAAATAGGTTTGGAGATAGCCTTTTGGCGAAGGCATCTTGGTTTGAAGCCTCAGCCTCCTTGTATACATAGTCGGGTCATGTTCTCACGGACAGCGTATCATTGACACGCCAGTGCTTGACTGTACCGAAGCCGAGGATCCCATCCTGTCAATACAAATCACTCGGACACCATCGGTACATGTCAACAAGGGACCGCGAGATGAAGCTGCCAGGGTCCGAGTCAAGCGGTCGACGTCAAGACGGTTTAGCGTTCAAGCAAGGACCATGTCAGACAGACGGAGTTATATATACCCGAGTATAGCCCACCGCCGCCCCCGCCCAGTGGAGCCCCAACCGGCATATATTATTGGATCCCCCACTCCAGGACCCGGATCTTCGTTTCGAACTCTAACAATACTCCGTGCTTGCGTCCCTGGAGTCTCACCCGACTGAACATCAATGTACACACCAAGAACCTGAGATTGGGCTGTAGCAGGCAGCCCTGGCGCTGCCAGCGCCTTGACCTAGTAGTTCCTAACCAAGAGTACCATGATGGACTTTGGGCAACACTCACCCTGGCAGGCACCGGTGTGAACGACATTAACCAGAGACTGGTTTATCACTCAGGTTGGCCTTTGTCATTGTTTCAAGAGGTTGATGAATACCATGCAGGCATACATTGTGCTGAATCTACTTGCCGGCCGTCTTTGAATTTTCGGCAACATTTCTTTCGATCCTATCTTGCTGTCGCCGCACGATACTTATCATGCCTTACGATACCAAGAAGGAGATTCTGGCCCTTGGGGCCATGGATCCTGAATTGAAAGCTGTCAGTCGTCCGTGCCTATACCTCTCACTGCGCCTTTGGTCCTGAAAATCCCCTGCTGATTGGGATTACAACCAGCTCCTTGAAGCACACCCTCCTCCCCCGATGAAATTCACTACGATGCAGGCCCTGAGAGAGGATGTTAAAGATCGTACCCTGCAAGCCATCGAGGCGCTTGGTCCTCCACCATCCTCCGTCAAGCAAACCGATATCACATATGAAACCATAGACGGCACCGAATTGCGCGCCCGACTTTACCAACCTACATCACCGTCAGATAATGGCAGTCCCTTGATTGTGATGTACCACGGCGGTGGCTTCTGCCTGGGCATTCCCGAGTCAGAAGAAAAGGCTTGTCGAGATTTTGTACGAGCATTTAACGCTGTGTGTGTGTCACCTGCATACCGCCTGGCGCCGGAATTCCCTTTCCCCCAAGGCCCCAAGGATGCCTGGGACGCTCTCAGATGGGCCGCAGAAAGCGCATCCTCATGGGGCGCCGACCTTTCCAGGGGTTTCATCGTCGGAGGGACATCAGCTGGCGGCAACCTCGCTTGTGTTGTAACCCATCTAGCGCGCGATGAGGGGCTAACCCCGCCTCTGACGGGACATTACCTTTGCATTGCTGGGCTGGTCCCTCCTTCTCGGATGCCGGATAGGTACAAGAACTGGGCGCACAGCTATGAGCAAAACAAAATGGACCCAATCAACGGACAGGCCGTGATCGACGTCTTTACGGCCGCGTACAAGCCAGACCTGGACGATGGCGTGTACAATGGTCCTCTAATACACCCCAACGGCCGCGCAGGCCTACCACCGGCCTTTTTGCAAGTCGACGGGGCAGACACCTTGCGTGACGATTCGTTGATATACGAAAGAATATTGCGAGAAGAGCACGGGATCGAGACCAGGATGGTCGTCTACCCGGGTCTCCCTCACGCCCATTGGGCTTTCTTCCCTACTTTGAAGGCGAGTGCCAAGTTCTGGCAGGATCAGCTAGAAGGAATGGGGTGGTTACTGGAAAGAACCCCTGCAACGGCGAAAGTCTAGCCGCAGTCGTCTGAACAGTTGGAAATAGGCGCCTCCATACCGTGAAGTCTAGGCCGAGATCGAACAAAAAGAAAATACAAGCTCGTCCATCCAGGCCTAGGTCTCTCGGGACAGGGCCGACAAAAAGCTTTAATCTGATCGCCAAGATAGCCCCCTAGTTTGCTTCTAAGCGTTATCCTGACTCGCCTGACACTCCAAGAAGAGATAAATCAAGGAACCAATCCGGGGTATACATCCTCTGTTCAAGCGGGATAAACGCGGGGTACGTAGTAGTTTGCGGGATGTACGAGTTGAACCCCCACACACACTCAACAAGTGGGTCTCCAGCCGTCTTAAGACCAGACCCCCTTTTGGCCCAATTTTTCTCTACGAGTACGGATGTGGTGGAAAGATCGATCAACTAGCTATTGACTCGCCTCCGTGACTCGCCTCGGGGACTCGCCTGAGGCGAGTCAGAGCTTGCACGCGCAGTCTAGGCCGGTTATCTGTCTTAACTATGCACATGGACGGGACCCACGGCGTTAATTTTTCTTGTCTCCCTTAAGCTAAACCCCAGATAATTCCCCAGTCTCCTCCAGACTCTTTGAACGTGCCCTTTTTCTATTTGATTATATCCCGCAAACTGCTCCCTCTTTTCTCCCCCTTCTTTTCAAGTCCATAGATAGGGGAATCGAAAATACTTCTCAATCCACAGTCCCCTTGGTGTCGGTGTCGTTTTGAGCAGTCTCTGAGCAAACCCCCCAAGAAAGCTGTCGTCAAGAAAAGGGAAGAACTAGCACGAAAAATATACTATGATGGATTCAAAATCGGGATCGCTCGTCAACGAGTCACCCCCGAGCTCAGATGCGGTCCATCTCGAACGTCTCGCCGTGGACGAGGAAAAGCATGTCGGACATGTCGGGAGTGTGCAGGTCGAGGACGCCGATTCTCTTGAAAAGAGCATGAGCGTCGATGTGGATGTGACGAATCGAAATGCCATCAAAGGCGATGAATCGGATGGCAAGGTCGATTGGACTTGGATCCAGATTCTGGCCACCATCTGTCTGTCGGGATTATACGTTGGTATGCCTCCAGTCCCCCCATTTTCGCCTGCCAGTTTCTCGACGGTTGTCTCTTCCTCCCATGCTATTATCTTCCGGTCTCATTGCTGAGTTTTTTTTCCCTCTGTTCGATTGATTTGACCGATCTAGGCTCCCAAATCCCTCTCTATTTTCTGGGTGGTACATTGACCTATATCTCCGCCGACCTCGGGGGAACTGAGGCGTCCGCGTGGCTACCTGTGGCATATTCCCTTGCTCTGGGGGCCGTGACGCCGTTCTGCGGTTATCTGCAAGACTTGCTGGGTAGACGCTATGTGACCCTCACGGGAGGCTTGATCCTCCTGATCGGTTGCATCGTCATGGCGACAGCCCAGACATTTCGGGCCGGTGTCGTTGCCATGTGCTTTGCAGGAGCCGGTGCATCAATTGGCGAGTTGACTGCTGTGGCTGGGTACGTTGACTGAACTTAACCTTTGGGGCATTCGCATCTCCCTTTGTGCTCCGACCATCTCAAGACCACAATCTCAAGGGTTGTCCCTAGGCTGACTTTGGTATCTCCAGAACGGCTGAGCTGGTCCCTATCAAGAAGCGAGGTATTTACCTTGCTATAGTGACTGCGTCAATCCTTCCCTTCGCACCTTACCTGCTCTATGCTCAGCTCCTGGCAAAACACTCAACGTGGAGATGGGGCATGTGGCTCTGTGTGTACGTACTACTGACCCATTTTGTCCCCTTGGTGTGTAATACAACAGGTTGACTAATCTTTTTATATCAGAATCTGGAATGCTGTCTGGTTCACCGGAATCGCCATCACATATTTCCCCAAGTCACAAACTCGAGCAAGAGGCGTCTCGCGAAGAGCCGTCCTGAAAAGGATTGACTATATCGGAGGCTTGCTATCCATCATCGGCTTGGTTCTCTTGTATGTCTTAATGTCTTTTCACGAATCTTACAACCCCCGATGATATCTCTGATTCAACTGTTGCTGACCACTCGCTTTGTAGCCTCATTGCTTTACAAGCAGGTGGATCCTCTCACCCTTGGACGAGCGCCTACGTCCTGGCCAACCTCTTCATCGGCTTCTTCTTGCTCGTGGGCTTTTTCGTCTGGGAATGGAAGTTCGCCAGATATCCCATGATCCCCAAGGAGCTGTTCCAGGGTCAAAATATCGTTGCCATGTGCTTCGTCGTTTCATTCGTGTCAGGTAAGTGAACCATCATCTTCCGCGACATAGAAAATATCAATCATATTGTCTCATCCAAGCATAGCATATGGACTTCTGACACTGACTCTCTATGTGCTGGGAAACAGGAATGAACTTCTCTGCTTTGCTTAACTTCTTCCCCTTGGAGTTCACGACAGTTTTCGTCCCGGATCCGATCCAAATCGGCCTGAAAGACATCCCGCCGGCACTTCTCTTGATCGGAGGGTCCGTCGCGACGAACGCACTGTTGTCATATCTCAAGGGCCATGGTCGGGAGTTGATGCTCGTTGGATGTCTCATAATGAGTAAGTCTGCCATAGCTGTCCTGCCGCTTTCCTCCCTCCCCTTTGCCACTCAGCCCTCATATCTATATCCCCACATCGTCGAATCCTCTCATCGCATCTCATAACTAACCACGACTTATTTTCTACTCTTTTGCAGCATCATTCTCAGGAGCCCTTGCATCGATCAACCCGGACAAAAGCGCCGCTGTGATCGGGATCGGCTCCATGGCCGCGCTGGGAGTCGGGATGGTGACATCGCCGGCCTCGACCATCGCCATCACGGTTTCGCCAGACTCGACCATCGCCACCTGCGTGGCCTTGATCCTGTGCATCCGCGCCACGGGCGGCTCGATCGGCTACGCAATCTACTACAACGTTTTTGTCGAGAAGCTGACGCCGGCGCTGCCGAAATACGTGGCCGAGTACGCCGTCAAGGCTGGCCTGCCCGTCGCGGAAGCCGAGCCCTTTACCGCGCTGTTCCTGACCGCGCCACAGAACATCACCCAGGTGCCCGGCGTCAACGCCACCATCGTCGAGGCCGCCACCGTCGGCAGTCGCTGGGCCTACGCTTACGCGCTCAAGTATGTCTGGTACATCAGTCTGGTCTTTGGCATCTGTTCCATCGTCGCCTGCTGCTTCGTCAACAACATGCAAAAGTACATGACCAATCGGATTGCTGCCAAAGTCGGCAACTGAAACGGCTTGTAGTCGCTGGGGGGGCCCAAGAGGCACATAAATATGGAAAAGGGGCATGGAAGGGAAGTTGCTAGTACAGGCTCCAAGGACTATCCACCAACACCGAGGGAAAACAAAAACCGCGGCGCGGCCGAGTAATACCGAACATATGCTTATAATGCATAATTTGTCTCGAGACAGCTTCTATAGAAGAAGGAATAAAGCCCAGAGACAAGAAAAGAGTCCCCGATCAAATGAAATATCTGTGTTGCATAGGAGCCAGCTGATTGACTTCTCGCTCCTGCCACGACCAAGTCCAAGACTTTTAGACTCCCGCGAGAAAGCTAGGCCCTAGAGGAGCTGGATGAATAGACTGCAGCGGCTGGGAAAGAATCACCTCGGTCTTCCCGAAGTCACTTTGCCTGTCGCCGTCTAGATTCCCTGACCCGGATAGATTTCGCTTTTCCCTCCTCTCTTGTCCTTTTTCTTATTTGCTAGCAACGCAGGACGTTGTTTCGAGCTCGGGAACAAGTCACAAGTCCTTGATGGGTGGCGTTGTAGAAGATAAGAGATGGAAAATTTTGGGAATCTAAAGGCCCGGTAGACATATATCGTGTGGAATTTAATTTGTCTCGAATTGCTATGTAAACAAAGTTAAACAACGTTGTGGAAAAGAAAAAAAAAGAAAATCTCGAGTACAGAATAACATGAACTCGAGAGATGGGGAAAAAAGAAATATAACAGAGAAATAAGACAACTTCAAAAGAACGGGTGAATTATACAAGCAGAAACAAAGTGCTTGGGTTCATCAACAAACTTCCAACGCTGAATCCAGCCTCGGTCTCCATCTGCATCCTCGTCTTCGGAGAACAGCCTTTGTGGAGCTACAAAGGACAATCAGAGGACGAGTTTGAATTGCTCCCATAGGGCCGAGCCAGACGATTCGACGCCGTTCAGGCTCACTGCGATGTTTCCAAACCAGCGCGAGTATGTTGGGGAGTCGACTTGAGTGTTGTAGGGCGTCACGGTGGCGTTGAGTATTTCGCCATTGTCGAGTTTCATGACGATGGTGAACTGGGTCGGATTCGGTGTGAGCAGGGTTGGCGGGTACGGCGTGCCCACCGGTCGAACCTGGAGTCCGGCCGAGCCGAGTGCACACGTTGAACCGACGACTTGGCCGTCTTTCAAGAGATACCCGCTAACGGTCTCGCTGCCTGTCGAGTCGAGTGCGTCGTACCACACCATGTGGTAGTCTCCGAAGGTGCCGTGGCCCCAGTACCAGCTCTGCACGGCACTGACGAAGGGAATGTCACCCCAGTTCTGTTTAGCTGGTTAGTATGGCCAGGCGGGAAAGAGACTTAAGAGTTTATGTAGGACTGATGGCAAGCCACCTACCTTATCGTGATAACCGTTGCCTTGGAAGTTCATGGGCGATCCTCCAAAGTTCATATGGACGGTTGCATCCGCCGCGGGCAACACATTAGCCCAGCCAACATGGGGCATGATCTGCTCGTCTGCACCGCCGACGAGAGGGCTGCATGGGTAGTGTCCTGGGCCGCGCTTTTTTGATCTTGGTTAGCTCTCCAAAGTACACAGCAAAACTTGCGGAAATGACTTACCGAGACAAAATCAACAGTACCAGAAATCCCTAGGGAGGGGTTGTTGATCGTAATTGCGTATTGGCTCAAATCAGGTGTGCCTGTAAAGCTGCATCCGCTACCAGTCCAGTCACCCGAAGCCCCGTTTCCGATAGTATTGACAGTCACAGCAGTTGCCAGAGCCGTCTGGCTCACTTGTGTACCGTTTGGAAAGGTTGCAGCGATGGCCACGTTCAGGATATCTTCGATGCTCGCTGTATTCGAGAATCCGAGGAAGGAAGACGCAAAGAATATGATCGTAAGGGCCTGTGTCCCATCGTCGGACACAGTATCAAAGTACCACCAATCGTACGAAGTAAGGTCGATGGGGAAGACCCTCGGGCCGTCTGCCGCTTCGTCGCAAGATGTGAATTGGACCGTACTGGTAAGTGACTGGGTAGAGGAATAGGTAAGGGTATCGTTGAAACACTGAGACAACGCACCAGGTGCCAGGGCCAACAAGGCTGAGAGAAGCACCGGGGTTTTGAGGCTCCTCATTTTGCGGCTGACTCGAGGAGTGATCTATCGGAGGAACCGTAGTTGATAGAGAACCGCGTTCTTGACTTCTGTGATCTGGGGAGTTCTTCTCCAGGCGGGCAGGACTGCCGCTCTTTGTACTTTTCCATCTTCCATAAACCTGGAGAATAGCTCCAAGGTCGTCCGTGCTTCTGACTCCGTCTGCGCAATAGCGAAACTATGAAAGACCGCCTCCCACCTTACCTTAGTGATATTGAGTTAGTGATCCAGGAGCATTTCAGTACTGTCGTTTGTTTCATAGAAGGGAATGGGAAATTAGCAATTTCCTGAGCAAAGAAAATCGCAGAAAGGGCCACATGAAGTTAATGGTGCACTGTCGCTGAAATGTGTTCGGACATATGTAATATCGTGTGGCTTGGGCAACCCGAGAAACAGGGGCAAGCGGCGTTCCCGATCTGGAGCAGATTGACGGGCCCTCTGGACCGGGCCGTACGCGCATGCATCATTGTGGGGAGGATGCTCTGCACGAAGGTACTAACCCAAATGTCATTGTTCGGAAGAATACATTACCGGCGTGAATTAGGATAGAGGACGAGTCAACCAGGTTGACATGACCGGTTGACAGCACCGGATGATGTGCATCCTATACACAGCACAGCCGGGATGCCAATATGCCGCCCCACAGGAGACATACCGGCTAACCGAAAATCGCTATGTTGCTAGATAAACATCTTACTTGATAGGCTCTTAGGAAAGGCTAATTGACTACCAGAGTGGATAAAAGTCAAACATCGATTGAATAGTAGCCGCGTTTTCGCTTAACGCTGTGTCTCTTGACTCCTTCAGCTACTTCTCAACGAGACGGGCAAGCGAAACATCGACTAGTCACCAAAGCCCTCTCCAGCTCTGCGCACTGGCAGCAGCTGGGAGGCCAGCTAATTCCTCGAGAGCTTCTCTCGTTCCGGACACGAATGAAGAGGTAGCCCGCTGAAGATGTGGCATGGCGACCGGAGGTTTCTGTAAATCTTAGAAGCTAATCGGCACTTCTAGCAAATGGTTCCTTCAGATAAGGGTTGTGGAATGAATAGTTGAACAATCACTTGATCTAATTCCGGGCTCATGGGAGTGCGTTCTGTCGCAAACGCGAGCCCTTTTCTCTTCCGTAGGAAGTCAATCATCTGATATGTAAAAAGCAGACGTTGCTGTGTTGTACTCTGACCTCTCGCCTCCCAGTTGATCATTTCCGCAGTCACAAAGAAAACTGTCTAGTGTTGTACGAGACTTCGTTGGATTCTTTGCTTCGTACTCACAAAGGTGGCGATCGGATGTTCAATGGTCCCCCTCCCCTGAGTGTTCGAGTGTCCTAGTCAACTACAAGGTTAGAAATCCGCAGGCATTTCGGCTTGCAGCAGCCTGAATCAGAGACCTGACTCTGTGATCGGAATGTGACAGCCTTAGTAGCATAGCAAACAGCCAATTTGGCCACTTTTGTTCGGTGTTTGGGAGCAGCAAGTTCAGGGTCCGGATCAGTCTCCCTCGACGAAATTTCTCCTTATTGGATTTGGCTTAAACACAACCGGTCAAGACCGAGGTATCGGCATCATAACCCAAAATATTCAACACCTCGGTTCGGTTTCTTTCCTCAACCACGTCGTAACTGAGGTAGGTACCTCAACCCTGGGTCCTCGGAGCAGATGATGTCACATGATTATTCGCTTTGAACAGCGGTCAGCGCAAGAGGAAGGAGGTTTCACTTTTTTCTGTGAGTGTTAAGAGGTGATCTGTAGCGGACTTCGACAATCATTGATGACATGAATGATAGCAAACCCAGAGCAGTCCAGGATTCCGCGCTTGGCGAAGAATCATCCACGATCATAGTAAGAGCTTGTACTTTTTCTCGACTTTCAGTTGTGGGTTCATCTGCGCTGCGACAGTTGCGCAGATCCCCAAAGGTTCTTTTTAGCTCTCTCCAGAAATCCATGGCATGAATTTTGCCAGAAGAGCTTCAGGCCACTCTAGGCTTCTGGTGGTCAGTTGATTTGAAGCTGGATGTTGCAGATCTCTGCTCTGTAATTTCTGGTGATGTGTGAGCATGTATTTCTCGCCGGCTGCTGCGTTGGCTATCCGACAGTTCATGGCAACCATTTCGAGTATTCCTACCCGCTCAGAACAACGTTGATCAAAAAAGGAAACAGGCATTGGCTTCCTCCTAGGATGTCGTCCTTTCTTTTCTCGAACAGTCAAACGCGCCTTCCGCTGATAAAAGCCACACTGGCGCGTGTTCCTGGCGCGAGTGGGATCTCTTCCTATATACATGCGGTACGATAGCAAGGGGGACCACTTCAAGTCAACTGACGTGGAGTGATGCAATTGCGGACGCAGGTCAGCGAGGCGAAAACCTCGCTGACACGATCATGGATTCGTTTCATTGAGGATAGGATGGAGGATGGAGCAGGCTGGGAGATAGGAACAGAATGGAGAAGATTCTGAACAAAGGCAAGCAATGCTATATGGCTTTTGAGGTCGCTAAAGTTCGCCCAAGGTTGCTTAGGGCTGCTGTGAGGAAACGGGCGACAAGAAACGCCAGACACGTGAGGCTTGGCACCAAGCGGATGAATGAAAACTGCGCGGATCTCACATGTGCCTCAACCTAATCATGCCGCTTTTACTACGTTCAACCATATTCTCCTTCACTCTTCTCTCACGTCTCAGTTTTGCATCCACCTCGCCACCTCGTTCACCTTCTCTCACTCTTCATCCTGATCTGCTCCACGGCATGCAGTGCCAGCCAGGACGCAAAATTGGCGGCGTACCAACCGCCCAAGTCGGCGCTAATACCAAGTTGTACAAGGACATGTATTTCCAGCAACGGCGCCCGGTCCTCCGCGTGCTACGTCTGGAATAAAAAATTCCGCTGCCTGAGCGCCTGGGGCCGAAACTGACCATTTACTCGCTTGATAATCTCGACTTTGTTAATGTTGCTAGGTTCGTCACCTAATTATGTTGACGACCTCGAATATCATACCACAGTTGATCAGAAACACAGACACCTTATACCGCTTGAAAGGTAATAGACAGCGACGGAATTCAGCTAATTGGCAAACGTTGTCAGGCAGCTAGGCCCGAGCCTTTGCCCGGGCCTGTGTACGCGGTGCGATTCCATCCACTTTGCCGTCATGACTTCAATTAAAATGCAAAGTCGCAAGAGCGACGGACATCGTAAGCAATTGGTGCTGCAGTGACAACTTCAATGGATTGCTCCTTCAAGGTCAACATCGGGCTTTCATCCATCCGTGGAAGGTCAGCAAAGTTATTTCAAGATAAGCATCCCCCAGGAGACAACAGGCAAGGCAATATTAAAACTTGTGCTTGACCACCGAAGGAAATTGCGATGTATTTCCTGACAATTGGCTTCCTGCATGATGGCTGTGTTTATCAGACCGGTGTGATCACGGCATTGGATATGCAAATAGAAAATCTAGAGGGGATTGGCCTCCGAGTGGTTCAGCTGAAAGGAGTCGCGGCGCTGGCAGGGCCTCCCTCGGACAAAGATGTGGCTCGGGTGAAGGTGTTTGGTGTGTATCAGCAGCGCCCGTGGCCATGACCTCCTTATCTGCTACATGACAATGCTTTCATTCTAAATAGTCCGCACGCTGCGTATCCAGGTGCTTACAGCATTCAACACATCCTAACACCTATGTTTATTCAACATACTGTAAGAGCACTTCAGGGTTCGGTATGCACGTGCAACAACGCACAGAGGCCTGTCCAGCAGGTCGGGAGCCGATAACGCTTTTCTGGTTCTCGCTGACAGGACAACACCACCACCAACACCACCCAGTGAGGCAGCGGATAGGGCAACGAACGTCTAGCACGGCGGCGGCATTGACAAGCTGGGACAGGACCGATAAAACACTTAGGAAATAGGTAGACGGCACCAAAAAACCATGGGATTGATACTCTGTTCAAGCTGTAAAGAATGGCACACTGCCAGCACTGTAAACTGTCCTGCTCTCCTAGTCCATTTTGGTCTAACATGTGACCATCCAAATCTCCTCCATGATACCCCTCTACCAGCCCAGCACAGCCACTTTGTCTTGTCATAATACAATAATATTCTGAGCATTCGCCAAACCGACACCCTCTCCCCTCATCAAGTCATGCACATAGCAGTCTCCAACAAGGTTCCACCAGGGCGCGGGCTTACGAAATCGCGACGTCCACGATTGTTTCGGACTGTGCGGTCGGAGAACGAAGGGCGTGCAAGCCCCATGGATCAAAAACACGCGGTCACCGGGCTGCATCAGTGGCGGCCCGATACCCAGCAGGCCCGTCTGCGTTGAGAAGAGGACACGGTCTTCAATCATAGCCATGACGATACGCACAAAGTGTGCGCGCTTATAGTGGATCTCCGTCCAGCTGCCCGTGTCGCCAATGCCTGCTGCATGAGCTGCGGCCTTCCGATATGACTCAAAGTCATTGGCGATGTCAACTTCGGCTTTACCCGTCGCCCAGTCTAGTATGGCTCGATGGCAGAGCAGATTGCCGGTGAGGACGTTGGACACCACGCTGGCGCGGTTTTCCTCGAAGCCATTGCAGAAATACGGGTCGCGCATCTGGAGGGCAGCTATGCCGCCCGGGACCCATTCAAGAGGGGACTTGGGAATGCGAACGACTTCGGAGCTGAGCACGGAGTGGTAGGATGTCTGATGGAGAGAATATATCCGCTCGACGGCGTCGATGTTGCGGCCCTTGAGGACAATGGACGTGGGGTCAGTCCCCACCGATACATCAAAGTTGAACTTCAAGCACGCCTCATATTCACCAATCTCCTCCAGAGCGCCCAGGAACGCTCGCTTGTTCGAGGTCCAGTCCGGCACCCAGGATGGTAAGGTTGAGAGTTTTCGAGGCCAGCCAATACCAGCAGCATGTATCAAAGGACAATGGGTCACCTGAAGCTGGAAAGTGCGGGTTTCCCAATCTCGGTATCGCCGGCCAATATTTAGACTCTGTTGAAGAAGCAAATAACGAGCCACGTCGATGTAAACGGCTTCGACGCTCTTCTGATAGTCAGGCTTGAGAGCTAGATCCCGTCGACCATCCGAGATGCCCAAAAAGGCATAAATATGGTCCCGTTCATTTGACGCACCGAAAGCTCGACAGAAAATCATGTTTGTCGACAGGCGCGGCAACTCTCTCATTGCACAGCGACTCTGCATCTGGCTTAACAAAAGGATGTCCAACTCATCCGGCTTGTCTGAGAAGTTGGATGACTTGTTCCAGGTCAACTGGTGCAGGCCGGTTACAAAATCAACCTCGAGGACATACGTAAGACTGTCAAGGCTAAGGTCGTCCTCGCCGCAGTATAGAGTGATCTTCTTTGCGACAGCGACTTCCTGGACAATCCAGGCCCGGGTGAACCATCGCCTTTTCAAAAGCTTCCGCAAGGCAGGCCAGAAAGCCGAATCCCTGGCACACGCCGGGATAGCTTTGAGATGCTCCATGTTCACGGGGAGATCTTCCTCTTCCAATCGTTTGAACGCTCTCGCGAGAATCGGCACGAACGCTATCGCTAGCTCGCTGTCATCTCCTGCTGGACCGAGCCAGGCCCACACTTGCTCCGCGCTGGCAAAGATGTCCATCATCATCTGGACCTGCGCAGATTTCTCTCGATGGTCCGCCTGGTTGATACACAATTTGTCTATCCAGAACCACCCATACTGCCCGGAGTCCGCGAGCCGGGCCAGCACGCTAGCGAGGGCATCATTAATCACCATCTGGCCTCTACCGTCGAGGGTGACTCTTTGGCATGGCACATCTTCACCCCACGCGTACGAGATTGCTTTGTAGGAAGGCTTCTCGTCTAGCGAGACGTACTTGAAACTGCATGCGAACGGCTCTGATGGAATCTTGGGGTGGACTCGAACAAGGCGGATTGTTCGCGGGCCGGATAGCCGCGCGTATCGATACTTTGAATTTCGTGAGCTAAGCAAGCCTTCCGAGAGAGGCTGCGACGATCTACAGTACCTGTGTGTTCGTGTTCCATCTGCAGCGGCGCCCATACCAACCTGCGCCGAGCAGCACTAATAGAACCGGGAGGTTTTCAGCAGATATCAAATGGCGCGAGATTTCAGCACTCACCGGTGAGCACCAGCGGCCACATTTTTGGAGAGAGGCTTTAAAAATCATACAATATAAGAAGGAAATCGCGCCCAGCACCGACAGACTGTGGGTGAGGTTGGTTTTGGGCGCCACCTCCCGGCCTTGTTGGCTCGCCGAGTTAAGGCCGCTAAGGTCAAACGTCAATCAAGATTCAAGATATCAACGGTCGTATAAAGGTTCCTAGAGCATGGGCTAGGTGGGCCTAACGAGCTTTTGCCGGCCTCAGAATGAAGATGGCACAACGGCAGCAGCAGGAAAGCCTCATTCATGACCAGTCAGGCATTCAGCTTGCACAGGTGGTCACTTGGTCCATTACCCCTCTTCGTGCCTCCACGTGCTGGACAATCAATTGGTGTTGTGAGGCTGAAAAGCGAGCACCATTGTTAGAGAACTCCAAAGCGAAGAGGCGCTGCTGCCTAGAAGTTGTCATGAAATTGCGCGCCCATCGGATGAACAGTGGTTCAGCGCAGCGCCATCCGCTCGCCAGAGTTTCCATAGACGATTCAACTTTGCAAGACTCATGGCTTGCGTTTGCCAAGATGCTCTCGGTATATCTGGTGGCAAGCCGCTGGGCATCTTCGTAATATTGAGTTGGAGTGCGGTGCAAGCCAAGATCTCGGTCGAAAGCAATTACTGGGTACTGGGTAGGCTATGCTGGCTCGCTGGCTACGCTAGCTCAGAAGCGTAGACTAGCGACGCTGCTTTGAAACCAATCCACGCTTCGGGTGATCTCTCACCCGGCTCACGCGAGCCGGAGGCGAGGACAGGGCGGCGTCATCCCCGTCCTGATTCGGGGTCTCAGCTTGGCAAGCCTTTGGTGACCATCTGGCTCGCATCTGGTTCCTGCAACACCGCAAATTTCTCTCCTCTCATTCTACCACACCCCCCTCTTTGGCCCGAATCAGCAACCCGCCGTGAATAATGCCACTGACTGAATGTTGAGAGCAAGTGAAATCCCCTGTGGCACTGCTTGAGTGCCTGAAAATAGAGGAAAGTCAGCCAATTGGTCAATCTGGAAAGCGGCAGATACTTCCAGCAATGCTCGAAGCTCAAGGGGAGCTTTCCGCCACTGAGAGGACACCCTTTGTCATATCAATGACGATCAGTATGCATGGCATTTCAAAAGGGCTTGAGCACAGCAAACCACAATGCTGGAATTGTAAAGGAGGCCTTCCTGCTGCATCTGCAGTCCATCCCGCTCTCCAATCTCTACTCCAATCGCCCACGACTCATCCCGCTGCGGGGAACAGCTACAGGCAAGGAGTGGACTGCCTGTCTGAGTAAGTGATCGTTGCTTGCAGATTGGATTGATTAATCTTTCAGCGATATGTCCTGCAGGTCTGCCTTCCGCGCCCAGCATGCGAAATTGACAAATTTGTCGCATTTTCCTCCCTCCATCCCTGTGTGATTCCCTTTTTCTCCCCTTTGGTAGCCTTCCTTGCTGTTAGAGCACGAGGCGAGAGCTGTGACTCGAGTGGTGCACCGCTAGGCACCTATACCGCAGCTTTGTGATAACGCGGACTTTGTTGTCGTAATTATCGGCGACTGGGATCAAAACATGCCTACCACAATGTCCGCATTCGTCCAATGGCTTAACCGCGAGACGGGGCTACAATCCATCTGCATCTACGGCAACACTGACATATACCTGATCCTGTTAACTCGATTTCTACGCATGTTTGCCTACGGTGGCGCCGCCCTCGTTCTGGCAATCTTCCTATATACTCAGGCTGGAGTTGATTGGAAGAAGATTGGCACATTCATGACCTTGACGTTACTGGGAGACGCCGCGATCAGTTACGGGCTGACAATCGTGGCTGACAAGATTGGCAGAAGACGTGTGTTGCTAATAGGATCTTTGCTAATGAGCCTGGCTGGGACGGTGTTCGCCTTGAGCAAGAATTATTATCTGCTTCTGCTCGCTGCTATTGTGGGTGTGTTATCCCCTGGAGCACATGAAGTGGGACCGTTTCGCGCAGTTGAAGTATGTATCAGATCCGGTATCCTGGTTTGAATTCATCCAAGGCACACAGATAACTGAGTTCGCTTCTCTAACCCTTTTCACTTTCACAGGAAGCAATTCTTGCTCAACTCTCCCCCATCGAAGCTCGCACAGACATCTATGCGTGGTTCGCCGTCTCATCCACTCTCGCAATGGCATGCGGCCTGTTTGTGACCGGGTGGATAACCTATGCTCAAAAGACATACATGGGGCGTGACTGGAAAGAGACGTACCCTCCTGTTTTTGGTCTCTATGCACTCATAGGTTTGATCAAGTTTTCCATCACGTTCCTTCTCAGCAAGAACTGCGAAGCCAGCGCGGCGGGACAATATTCCTGGGCCGCGACTACGACGACAACAACAACTGCAGTAGACGAAGTGGGATCCCCTTCATCGGAGCAGACCAGGCCTCTCCTGGATGGCATTCCTCGTCGGTCATCGATCCCAAAGCAAGCAAACGTCAGAACTGCACCTCGTGCTACTCGACTCTCTCAAACCAACTCCTTCTCCCGCCGCCTCCGCTCATCACTCAGCTCGCCCTGGAAAGTCTCCCGCTCGTCTCTGCCCATCCTCCTCCGCCTCTGTTTCCTGTTCGGTCTGAACGCCTTCGCCTCAGGCATGCTCCCCGTAACCGTGATGAGTTGGTACATGTCCTGGCGCAGCCGATGGTTCTTAACTCACCGGATCGGCTATGCTTTAAGCGTGGTCTGGCTCGCTGCGAGTCTCTCCAATTTGTTCAGCGCCGCTGTGGCAAGACGGTTGGGTCTCGTCAAAGCCATGGTTTGCACGCACTTACCCAGTGCTTTGTTTTTGGCACTTGTTCCGCTGGGGCTGGTGGCCTCGGGTTGGGAACTGTTACTGATGCTCTTGCTCGCGGACGCGGTATTGGGCTCCATGGATCAGGCTCCCCGCGAGGCGTTCGTCGCGGCGGCTTTTCTACCCCGTGAGAGGACCCAGGTCATGGGAACTCTCAATTTTGTGAGGACCTTGGCGGCGAGTTTGGGCCCGGTGGTTACGGGAGTCGTGTGGACTAAGCAGAGATGGTGGGTGCCATTTGAATTGGCAGCTGTTTTGAAGGTGTGCTATGATGTAGGCCTGTTGATCATGTTGTTGAAGACGCCTTTGCCAGAGGAACATCGGAGGGCTGTAGGTGGTTCGGTAGGTGGCGAGAGTCAACAGATGAGAATCACCGCTGCCGACATGGATGTCAACGTTCTGTTAGACGAGTTGGCTACCAACAGCGGCGGACTGATTCCGCCGAGCGAGTTTGAAGTGAGTGATGGCGAAGGGGAGGACGAAGGAATGTTAGTCACGGAGGTGCGGGAAGATGCTTCGGGGCTACCAAAGTACGATGAATAGCAGCTTGTGTCTCTATTTGGTGGCGTTACTTCGAGAAGACCAGATTTACACGCATTGCTGGCAGGACATAATCAGGGGGTCCATTATTTTCAGTGGTCAAACTACGGGTGTGTGTGCCGAGTTCTTATTCAATGGCCTCTCTGTTTGCTGGAGGAGTGGCATCATCTGACTTTCTGGACGAAAGGCTGCCCGGAACTGCTCGTCCAAAAGATGGATACTTGGTAGGCAACATAAAACGCAATTTGAAACGGCAGGCGGCTGACCTTCCCGCTGGGTGGGTGGCGAATGGTTAAATCATTACAGGCAAGAGAAACCCTATATCTTATATCCTCTTGGTGGAAAAGACTATCTGCTGTCGAGCATCGCGCTACTCTGACTCCGCACGAGGTTCCTCTCCTTTTGACAAGGGTGGTACTTACATACGTACCTGGTCTTATTCATTTTATCCACTATCAGGCTCATAGAAGCCCTTGAGCGTGCGACCACGTTCACTGGGTCGATGAATCTAGGTAGAAGGTATTTTGGTCGCGAGCCAGTTGGCTGTCTGCCGTACCAATAGATATCCCAGAGTATTGGAGACATGCTTATTCCAACTTCGAGGACGTGCCCATGTGATAAGGTCCGCCTTGGAGATTCAAGATGCAGCGTGATGAAGTGCAAGGCTCGAGGCTGCAAGGCTGTGGCGCCAAGACTGCCATCGGCAAAAACGGAGTCCGCGCTCCGACATCCGCAAATATTTTTTTCTGTCGCGCAAACGCAGCCGCAGTAGTGCTGGATACTTCGCGTAAAAGCTCGAACTCTGGGAAAACTGGCCATGTCAGTCCAGGTTAAGAACAAACATGCCGCAAGCTCGAAACCCGTCAAGGACGCCGAATCACTGAGCCGCCCAAAGAAGCGGAAACGCGACACCGAAAGTATTGAGACCTCCAAAAAGAAGAAAAAACAGCGGACAGAGGATGTCACGGAAAGTCCAGCTAGGGTAGCCAAGCAATCTACCGAGAAGAAGGACAAGAAAAGGAAGAAACAGAAGTCCAAGGATAGGGGAGATGCCGCTGCAGGGACGGTAGGAGAGGCAGAAGAGGCGCCCGCGCCGCAAGACATTGAATTAGCAGACGCAGATACTGCTGAAGAAGACAAAGAGCCAGACATAGAGACAGACACTGTCGAGGATGGTTTCGAAGCAGTGCACGAGGAACACGATCAACTCAATCTGCTGGAATCCGAAGATCCTTGCTCTTTTTACTCGACCCGCCTATCCCTCTACCTCTCGATACCTGCGGTCTCACTTGAAGCCAGCTCGTCATCGGTTCTTGCTGTGCACCTCGCACCATTACTTCTGACATACTTTCCTCCAGCGCAAGGAATTGTCCTGGGGTTCTCTGACCCTGTCTTGTCCGCGAAACCTGACTCTGACATCAATCTCCCTCTCTTACCTCCCCAAAATGGCGAAATGGAGCCGCAGGCCGAAGTTCTTGCAGTAACAGCCGATGAGTTGGGAGTGTGCTGGGTCTGGCTTACTGCTACCTTCCTTGTGTTTCGACCTGAAAGAGGTGACGAGTTGTATGGATGGACGAATGTCACATCAGAAGGCTTCGTGGGCCTGGTGAGCTACAATTACTTCCAGACAGCCATCGGCAAGGCTCGAATCCCTGCAGAGTGGAAATGGAACGGGCCGAGCAGGGAACAGGTGCAGAAAAACAGGAAAAAGGGTAGGAAAGGCCGGTTACGTGACGAGAAGGGCTTGGATGACGGCGAGGAACACAGTACACTGGAGACTGCAACAACAACGGTGGAGACTCCATCCTCGCAAGCCCTTCTGGCCGAGGGTGGCGGATACTTTGCAGACGCCAGTGGGACGAAGATCACGTCGACGCTGAAATTCCGCGTGGCGAACACAGAAATAGTTCCCGCGCATGACAGGCACAAGTGGTCGTTGCAGATTGACGGCACTCTCCTAGACGATGAGGCTGAGCGCAAGGTGCTGGAGGAAGAACGAGCAAAATTCGAGCGTGCACAGGAAAGCGGTCGCCTCAAGTCGCCCGGAGAAGAGATGGTGGTGATGAGTGGAGCGCTGAGAAGATCGCCGAGCCGAGAAGGAAGTGTTGGCTCGAGGATTTCCGGACACACGCCGGCGCGGCATCGAGTGACTTATTAAGGAGTCGCTGTACCCAAGGAGAGAAATTGCCTGGTGCAAGGAGCTGACAATGGTGACTCTTCGGTGCCTGACAATTTCTATATTTGTGTCGGCGGTGGGCTTTAGCAATCGCCTTCAAGTGATTGGCCTGCGGTATACTGGCACCAGTGGTGGGGGCGGCAAGGGTGACGCAATACCCAGTAGAAGGTACATGGTGACGCTCAATGGAATGTCCCCGCAGCCGCAGCCGCAGCCACGCAACAAACAGACACCGCGCAGACTGCAAACTGCGCTCTCCTCTCGAAATGGCCGCATCATCACCACCCACGTGTCTGCCAGTGTACAAGTCTCATGAGCACTGGATTCCTTCGTTCCCCTGGTAGTCGTTGCTAACCTCTGACCACCAGCAGCCCGTCTCCTTCCTCGAGCTAGCGGCGTTCTGGTCTCTCGCTGGCGGATGTTCAGACGATCTACCACTACCACCATCACCACCACCCGTTGCTTTGCCGTCGCTTCTACTTCGTTCAGACCACCCTTATTGCCCACCTTCCGCTCCTCTGCTGGTCTCCGTCCAGCCATATCCCTCTCCCCTCCCCGAGAATCACCTTTATTCAGAGGCTTCTCAACCAATTCCTTCAGAATGGCCCAGGAATTCAAGCTCAAGGGCCTCGATAAGCTCGACTTGAAAGACCTCGACAAGATAGAGGTGGAGGTTGACGGCATTGAAGGTGGAAAAGTCCTTTTGTGCAATGTTAACGGCCAGGTGCACGCACTGAATGCCAACTGCACGCATTATGGCGCTCCGTTGAAGATGGGGGTCTTGACGTCCGAGGGCAGATTGACCTGTCCCTGGCATGGAGGTATGCGACATCGGTACCGCTTCCTGTGCCGGAACGTGGATATTGACTTGACAAATAGCCTGCTTTAACGTCCACAACGGCGACGTCGAAGACTCACCTGCCCCCATGGCGTTGAACAAATTTAATGTGGTTGAGAAAGACGGTGGTGTATACATCACGGGGAAAGAGGCAGACATCAAAGGTGGAAAGAGGACAGTCAACATCAAGACCACTCCTTCTTCTCAAGAGAGGCTGGTTGTCGTTGGAGGGTACGTCCCGCGTCAACACCTAAAATGAGCAGGTTATTTACATCTGGAACAGCGGATCTGGAACATTCGGCGCCCTTCTTAAACTCCGCGAACTGGGCTACAAGGGCCATATCACAGTCATCACCCATGAAGGCTATCCGATTGATCGCACAAAACTCTCCAAGGCCCTCATCACCGACGCCTCGAAGCTCTACCTGCAACCCGAGGAGTGGTACGCCGACGGCTCGGTGGAATTCTTTCCTGACACCGTCACCTCCGTCGACTTTGATGGCAAAACTGTTCAAACAAAGACAGGCAAATCTCTTCCATATACGAAACTCATCCTCGCCACCGGGGGGACACCGCGTCAACTCCCTCTCCCTGGTTTCAAGGACAATCAACTGGGCAACATCTTCCTGCTGCGGAAAGTCAGCGATGTGCAAAACATCATGAACGCCGTCGGCGACAAGGGCAAGAAGATTGTCATTGTCGGCTCAAGCTTTATTGGTATGGAAGTTGGCAACGCCCTGGCCAAAGACAATTCGGTAAGTATCGTGGGCATGGAATCCGCTCCCCTTGAGCGCGTAATGGGAACCGAGGTGGGGAAGATCTTCCAGCGCATGCTCGAAAAGAATGGCGCAAAGTTTTACCTAAACGCAGGAGTGGATTCCGCCTTGCCGGCATCCAAGGTCGCCAATACCGTGGGATTGAGTTCTGTGGGCGCCGTCAAACTGAAAGATGGCACCGAACTCGAAGCCGATCTCGTCATCTTGGGAATTGGCGTGTTCCCTGAAACGACATACCTTCGCAACAATCCCAAAGTGCAACTCGAGAAAGACGGCAGTATTTCGGTTGACGAAAACTTTGCGGTCAAAGGCCTACAAGATGTTTGGGCCATTGGCGACATTGCCACCTACCCCTACCACGGCCCAGGAGGAAACGGTACCCCCGTGCGCATTGAACATTGGAACGTCGCACAGAACATGGGTCGCGCTGTGGGCCAGTTGATCGCTCAACCAGGCAGCAAGCCTAAGCCTTTCATTCCGATCTTCTGGTCCGCCCTTGGGAGCCAGTTGAGGTATTGTGGCGCCACACCGAACGGGTGGGACGAACTGGTGTTGAAAGGAGAGCCAGAGAACAACAAGTTTGCGGCATTTTATTGCAAGGGCGACACAGTGGTGGCGATGGCAAGCATGATGATGGATCCCATAATGGTCAAGTCTGCCGAGTTGATGAGACGAGGGAAGATGTTAAGCAAGAGCGATATCCAGGGTGGGAAGGATATCTTTGCGGCGACTTTGTGAGAAGACGACCTGACGAGGACGTAGAAAGAGCAATAGACTCTGTGGTTGATCCAGGATGTTTCACGAGGGTTGGTGTCGCGCAGTATCTCCCTCCACATGTCCCGTATGACGCGGATATCGAACGCCACGAGAGACAAAATAAAACACAAACAAATTGGATTCAGATACCCTTCGCTCCGTGGGTTCACTCGACCTGGAAGGGTGTTTCAAAGGCATAATTTTGTGAAGAGTATCTACCGTTTTATGGTTCCTCGGTCCTGGCCCTCTCTTTCGCTCTCGCTTTCGCTTTCTCTTGGGGTTTTATTTTTGTTTTTTGTTTTACTTCCGATGGAGCCTCCGTATACGGGCTAGACTAGGGATGAAAATGATCAACGAAGCAAGCACGGAAGATAGAAATAGATGTGCAAAATTCCGGCAATGCCCCCAGAAAAGACCCTGCTCGAGGTCGACTTGCGCCCAGTTTTGCTGTGAGACAGTACCTCGACCCTTGCCCCAGAAAGGCGCCCAACCGCACGCTTCATGCAAGGTTGATCGATGGGCTGGCTGCCTCGCAGCATTGAATGGCCTTCTACATAACATCAAAGGGCTCTGCGCCACGAGAAACAATAATTGGACTACTTTCCTCGGCAACTTCTCCAACAACCACATCCGTCCCTTTCCATTATCTCTGAGCTGTACCCTATCTCAACATGACCGCAGCCAAACATGCAACACTGAAGGCTGAGGCCATCAAAGATTCCGTGTATGCCCGTAAGCCCCGTTTTTTTGCAACTGTGGCGGTCTATGGCTCCAATCTAAGTGGACCAAAATGAAAAGATGTCAGTCGCGATGCCCAAGAGAGCGATCTGCTACTCGACGAGTTCGATTACAATGCGTCGCTCCCGTTCAGCTATCAGCCTCGTGACGGCTTTGGCTCTCTGCAAGACGTTCTTGACACGCTAGAGCACGAAACGCTTCTTTCCAATTGCGCCAACTTTTCGAGTGAGACGTCCATAGAGTGCTTGGACACTACCAAAGACATATACAAGACTCTGAACCTGAATTTGGCTTGCTTGCCTAACATGATAGGACGGCCAGACTACTGGGCTCCTCAAGCTCACTGGTAATATGACGAAGCCGGAAGTCTGACGGTATGTGGTAGGTAAGCTTCGTCTTTCCTTGCTCATCTGGCGTTAAATAGGCTGAGATATGAATGAACGGCGTCAGACCTATTTTGCCAGCATCCAAGGTGGAACATCGCAATTCCAGGGGCGCCGCTTTCAGTCTATATGCGCTACGATGCAACCCACAACCTCACTACCTACGTGATCTCTCGCAAACCGAACGACTCGAGCATCAAAGCACTACGGGACAATCGCAGATATAGCCGTGAGGAAGCAATCACCTACTCAAAGAGCAAATGCTTTTTGGAAGGATCCTCTCGACCTACACGTCCTTCTATCGACACTATCTTTTGAAACTTCGAAGCACCATGTGAGACACTTTCAGCACTTCATGTGGAGCCAGGTCTGTGGCCAAAAAGGGCCCAACTCCTTGAAAATACAAGGTATATCTTACTGCCCCAAACCAAGTTCAATAAAGTCGACGATCGTCTTGGCGGCGTCGAGGCTGGTGACCGCGCCAAACTCACGGATCTCACGCGGTAGCTCCAAATCATCTCGCAGAATGCGGACATCCACACCGGCAACGCCAACGTTGCCCTCATCACCGCGAATGCCATTTGAGACGTGCATTCTCGGCTTCATGACACCACCAAGAGTCAATTGTCATCTTCACGGGGCGGCAGAGACACCATCGATTACGTTATTGAATGTATGAAGGAGAAGATGTGGTTCCTGAACTACAAGAGCCGAAAAGACAGCATCATGAGCTTGGTATACAATCTAGTGACGCAGCAAGATGCTGTCAACAACTTCCAGATCGCGGCGGCTATGAAGCAGGACAGCACCAGTATGAATTCTATCTCCTCCCTCACCATGGCTTTCCTCCCTGGGACTTTTACTGCGGTAAGCATTGCACATCTTCCATCGCCTTCTCCAGTTCCCGATTTTGAACGCCTTCATCAAAGTTGACAGTATGCTGATGACACCCGCCTCATTCACAATCTACAGAGCGTCATCGGTGGCGGCATTTTGGAGGCCAACTCAGGAAGTCGAATCATTCGGGTTACGGCGCTCTTGTGGCTCTGGGCTGCCATCACCGTTCCTCTTCACTGTCACGGTACTCATTTGCTGGTGGTGGTACAAGACAAGGAAGGCAATTCAACAAAGAATTGGCGCAGTCTCTGCCACTGTGTTGGATCATACTTCCATGCATGAACAGCGGACTTTTTTAGCTGGTTCATCGCCGGTTCCAGTGCGCAAGAAAGGATCTGCCGTGATGGTCTGACGATCTTCAGCATGCTCAGCCACAGACTGGGACGTTGCGGGAGTAATAACAACGATTTACTCTGAAGTTATGTTTCGACACATCCGCACACCGCTCCGAGACCAGCACAGGCTGTAGAGGGAGAGCAGCTTCCTTGCCATTCTTCGTAGACATCTTGCGTTCACGGTGGTATGTTCTCCGTTCTTTACCCATTCCAACGTCAAGGGGGCTCAGGTCTTGAAAAGGCCTCTCCCGCCCTAGGGAGCCTAGGGGTGGGCGCCAAAACTTCGCGAGCCTTTATTCAACGCAGAAGGGCGAGCGACGACCGAGTTGCTCTGGTCTGCCAGCCTGCCTGAACACCCGTCTCCCGCAAGATCGCAAAGTCGTACTTGCCGTATTCTACTGGAGCAGGGGGCAAAAACTTTGCCTTCAGATAATATGTGATTGTGGGTTTTACCCCAGGGTTGGGTTGGTATGGCACGTTCACTGCCAGCGAGATACTGTGGCATATAATCAGAAGCTGCCTGGAGGAGGATGATCAGGATCACATTGTCCAGTTTGCTCTGCGGTGTCCTTTCCAGCAGCCCGGAGTTCGCAACGAGGAGCTGATCCACTCACTCACTGTGCGCTCTTGACCTGGACACAGCACAGCCGGACGGAGTCGAATGATGCGACGAGTGCACCGATCCGAAGGCCTCATCAGTAGCCCTTGGACTGAGGTAGGAAAGAAAAAGGCTGCCCAGCTCAATATGTTGCGGTGCTTTGCCGGTGTCTCAAATCATAAATGCTAGCCTCTCCCTCTTCGCTGCTGTCGCTTCTTCTTCTCTTCATTTCTTCCGCTTCTTCTCTTCACACCACCGTCGCCACTACGATTCTCCGAGCATGGCCGCAGCACAATTAACCTTCGACGCTAGTCGACTTCTTCATGATGACGATTGCGACATCATGGACGAATACAGCGTACTTGTGGAGGGTGCCTTGGACATGAGGAGAAAAGTTTGCCCTGATAATGAGGAAAGCACGGTAATTGCAGACCGAACGGGCTGGCCCCAACGAGGTTGACCGTCTTAGGGAGAGGCGACCAAAAAAAGCAAACTGCCCTAATAAAATTCATCGACTTTACGTGGTAGGTAGGGAGTCGGCTGGAGTTTTGACATGCATACTGTCAAAAAGGGCGATTCTCCCAAACCAGGTTGAGCCAGTCTAGTCAATTCTTGAACAGCACGATAGAAGGAGGACAGTGATTGTCAAAAACACGGAAATGCGGTTGGTCCCCGAGAGTTCTCTTCATGATACCCCAGGGGTTTTTAGCGGCCGGGGGGAGTGAGAAAGTATGTCAAATGTCTGGGCTCTCCGGCCGGTGCCTCCCCTTGAGTTTGCGATGTTGAGGTACATAGCGAGAGGAGCAAAGATAGAGAGATAAAGAGAGAGAGAGGGAAAATGTGCTGGAGACACACTTCGATCGTTGCCTGCTCGGGGAATGGGTATGTGACCGTCCTGGGACAGCCCATTTGACCATTCTCATTCCTTAAGCGAGATTTGGCCTTGACCTGGTTTACTTCGAAAAATCCCCTGCACGCGGACTACATACCCAATGGAAAGGATAATCTTGCTAGGCTGGTGGAGATCGGGGCGGTGTCTGTACAGGTATAATCCATTATACCTATGGCCAGTAGCTTCTGGCATTCAACGTCGAATTTCGCTATCCTTGGCTATACGGAGCACACCAATAGCAGAGGAGCATCCTCGTACAGGAGAGACTTGGTAGAAATCAACCCCGGCAAGCCCTGGTTGAGTCGATACTGATCGCCGAGATTTTGGCGAGAATCTGGTCTGAGCGGCGGTCGCGTGGCAGGCGTGTGGTGATCGTCAACACAACGTCAAATTTCTCTGACTGCGCTCCATTTTCTGGACAGACTCGTGGGAGTGGTACGTCGTGATCTTCAGTGATCGGATGGAGGGAAAGGGCCGGGCCAGACTTTGCAACTGGCGACAAAAGAGGTTCCTATGACACGAGGAATGATTTACGTGCTCTGGAATGGGTAAATCCCGATATGGGTCTCGGGCCTCTTCTGCACGAGAAAGGCTGTCAAGTGGGCACAAAGTTTGGCTCGTCTAACTGACATGGCTAAGTACTGTAGCAACTTGGTCCTTGTGTGGCATCATCCTGGAGTCATGTATCCACTTACCGGTTCGCCGGCGCCTAATTTCGAAAGACTACCTACCCGAGTAAGGTCCGTACGCTCCTCCAGCACAACGACCTTTGCGCATGCATTTCACAGGGACCAGGGCTCGACTAGTAATGCAGCACTCTGTGGAAGCCTTGGATATTACAGGGTTGGCCGCGGTGGCCGTTATCTGATCTCTTGCCGTGGAAAGCGTCGTGGGACATCCGTGGTCGGGAGTTTCCATCCCCTTGGTGGGCCTGCATCATCGCCGAAATATAACTTTTACACTATTTGCTGTCCAGAGATTTGCAACCCACCCAAAATACTTGGTAAATGGTTGAAGGCAGAACTCTCTGCTCCGCCAGGGATTGCTGAGCCAAGGAAGACGATTTGACAAGACTGCTATCACAGCTGCATCTTGTCAACGGAGACTTGGCAAAGGGGGGTAGGTGGGGATCAGACATTTCAGGATGTTGTTCAGCTTGAGGTCTGAGGGACCGCTCGGTCGGAGAGCGGCGTCCTCGGCTCGTCAATTGACCCCGTCACACTGAGTGCGAACTTTGCGACGTTGCCAATACTTACTCAACAGGAGATAATTTCATCTCTGTTCAACATGGAGCTCCCTGGAGTGTTTGCCTGAGTCTTTCGGTCCATGGGGAAGCCAGGGATGACCCTGGCGAGGAAAGGGCACGACTTCCTTTTCTGGCAAAAGGAGTTCAACTTCCTGACCCTGCCCAATCTTTCAAAGCCAGGAAGTTACCGAGCACTGTTTCAAGCCTCCATAAGCCCCAGTGAAACATGGGGAATTTGTGCACCGAGAAAAATCCCTGGTAGCTGTGATGATCGGCTTTTGGCTACCAGCCATCAGAAGCTTGGTCGCCGATGACTGCTCCTTTCACACTTTCATTGTTCCTTGACCACCGATACTTGCAAAGGAGGCAGTCGATGGTATATGGAAGAGACAGGGGGACGGTGTAGCCTTTTGAAGTAGTGGAACACTGGACGGCGTGGCATATATACATATTGATATGGAAAGGGTATATGTGCGGAATAATCGTACAAGATATACAGTCGAGGCAGCACAGCGGCTCTACTCAACAACAAGTCCTCTGGACGTGGCGTGGGAGTCAGTTGCTCCTTAGAGCCTCCAGATGGTAATCATGGCCGTGTAACTCGTGTTCGCGTTCGCCGTTCTCCCGTTTAACCCCGTTGCCGGATAGGTGACTTTCCTCAGAGCTCTTGAAGCTCGTCCGACACATGCTGCATGCAATGCTCTTCTGTCGCTCGTGCTGTGGGACCGTTCCTCCAGCTAATATCTTGAGACCTGTACAGTTGTAGTTTTTGTTATTGCACCTTGTACCGGTTTTGTCCATTGACCGTCAGTGGTAACTGCATGAAAATCCTGTTCCAACATAATCTTGTCGCTATTGTCATCACCTGCAGTCACCGTGCTAGTTACGCCAGGCACCCTTTTGCTAGCGCCTCTTCCCAACTGCCCCAACTCTGTCGACTGGCGCGAATCAAATTGGTAGTAGTGGCTGGCGGGCTTGCGAGAAGACCGTCTGTCGGTTTTGCTTTTGCCGTAGGCGAGTCCATCGGCGTCGTATCCGTAGTTTGCCCTGTTTCGACTGTTGTTCGACGTGAACCTTTGAGTGGCACCGAGAATTCTCGCGAATAGCGGACGCAGCGAAGGCAAAGAAGCAGCCAGAATACCGATATTGAATTCGATGTTGTTCCACATGAAAAAGGAATCGTGATAGGTCCAGTCGGGGTCCGCGAGGGCATGAGCCTGTTTAACTGTTTTGATGATACTTGAGATACAAGCGAAAAGACCCAAGCTTAAAACAAAACATAGAGTGAGCTTAGTTCGCAGATTTGCTTGGAGTTTCCACACCACGGGTATTGGAAGTAGCGCGAAAAGCACATCCGTCGCGATATTGATGCTGCTGTTGAAGATACCGATGTTTGTGAAGGTGTTGTTGCTGAAACACTTGGCTTGTCCGGTTGTCCGGAGGCCAAAATTCCAGTTCGCATCGACACGTGTGCCGCAGTTGAAGATGAGGGTACCGGCGCAAGAAATCGTAAAGGCAACGAGAAAAACGATGCACCCCAGAAGAAAGCGTTGGTAGTTTTTGCTTGGCACGAATCTGCGTAGGAAGAATGCAATTGAGATCTTGACGAGACTGATGCCGATCATGATGATGATAGAATGGAAGAATCGCCAATGCGAGAAAAGAGTTGCATCCTCTGGACTAACAAGCGCTGGGTGCCTGCCTAGCATTCCAGCATTGCTTTCGCCCACGAAGCAGATAATAACGCCAATCTCACAAATCTGGTAGATCGGCATGAGTCAGGGAACACGCTCAACGGGGAAGAAGGAATGCCGTTTTAGGCCACTAACCGCAGCAGCCGCCATAATATAATCGTCAACCCCAAGGCTTTTGAGCATGAATATTCTCACATAGAGTCGAAGGAGGACCGTGAGGATGGCAACCCCTCCAAAGGTGCCGTGGATTGCGAGGAGGGCACCTGCGTTGGATTCATCCTTGTATTGAGGAGCATCAGCCGCCTGCCGCTCAACGAGTTGAGAAAGAGCTGAAATAACCATGGCGTCGCTGAAAGTGTGTCAACTATCACACGGTCCAGGCGAAGCAGGAGCAGGTGAGCTATGACATTTGGACAGTGCGAGATTGACGAGTCCCAGGTGTCGGGTCAGGATGGGTTTAAAGCTCTGTCAAGTTTCACGTTGGAAATGGTACCTCAATCTGCGCTCGCTTGTCTCTGGATGCAAACCGGGAACTTCTTGTCTCAAGCTCCTTCCCTTTTTTTGCAGTTTCAAGATACGGAGAGTTTGTTTTTTTGGCGGGGGGGGAGGCAGCTTTGGCCAACATTTGATGCCTTAGCGTTCAGAATCTTCGTAGCTAAACCATTTCAAAGGTCCAAGAACAATCGGCTTTAGCTAGTGCCTCGTTGCATTTTATTCTTCATGGCATGGTTATTGTGCCTTGTCTGGGATCTAGTTGAGCGCCAATATCCTACCACTTACCGAGAACGTGGATATTACACACCAGTGCACTCCTCGAGTTGGATGGATACCTCTAGCTTTCTGCGCCGTACTCAGACCAGAAGACGAGTCGTGGACCTGAGCCTCCTCCTGCTGCACATAGTAGGAGTAGACTTCGGGACTTCAGCATGGTGCAAGTGGACCAAAGACTCATCCTGGAAAGATCGCCGTGTGACTGTAGGGGTTCTTGCCCTCCACGGCATAATGGGGGCGCCGGGGATGGCGGAGATATCTGGTCGAGGAGCTGTCCTTTGCATTAACATTGTGCATAATAATTCCACATTTTAGCCCAATGTAGCGGAAAGGATCCGTGGCTGGTAACTTTGGCGTGGATTGCGCTGCAAGTTCTCGTAACGGCCCAGACACAGGGTTGCACTGAAGTGTGATAGCCTCTTGGTCAGGGGATGCAGAGATGTGCGACCGAACTAGGGATTTACCGGCCTTGTCGGTGCACGAAAAGCCAGTGACATCCGCTGGGCCAAGTCCAACCACGGTTTCTCAATGTACTAGTAACCCAATCTAACAGCAAGAGAGACGACCACTGAGACCGTAGGTTCCAAGCATTCAATGAGGTGCTGCTGAAGGTATACAGCTTTCCAGTTTGCAGCACACTAGTAGAAGCACCCGATCAGGGTCGTGGGTAAAGACAGGATGGGCAGGATGGGGAGAAAATTTCGTGCGGATGGACCTTGCTTGGCAGGGGTTAAAATTAGCCTTTTACGCTAGGAGAGTCTATGCCATTTATAGTCTAGACTTTGACGTTTTACCCCAGGAGGTTGCTTTAGCGCCGCTCCACTTAAGTAACAGGCGAGCTGGCTCCATCTGACCATCCTCGCCATTCCGCCCTTCCACCGATATCCCCACCACCGGATAATTCACCCTCTTCCCACCATCTTCGAAGGACCGAGTATTGCCCACCTCACTCAAGAAGCTGCTACCTATGTATGGTTGGAAGCTGATTTGCTTCCGGAAATCTGGAAGGAGGTACCAATTTTCCGCTCTCGATCAAGGAGTCTGAAAGTCGCAATGGATCTGAAGCCCTCCTCGGACAGTCGGTGTGCCGGTTGATGGCCCCAGCATGAGGCTTTTACACCTGCAATCTTCCAGGTCCTCGCCACTTCAATGCACTGACTGCATTGCTGTACAATTGCCGAAATCAATCTATCGAGACCCTTTCCATAAAGGACAGTGATCGACGCAGAGCTCCATCAAGCTACAGGGTTCGGTTCACACGCACCACTCCTAGGTAGCTATAACCCAATCCGCTCGGTTTATGAGGAGGCCCAGACCGTTTCTCTCTCTTACCGATTCGGCCCTCTATCTGACTGGAACACTGGAGAGAATTTCGCTAGGTTTTCGCTCCGGCTTCTGACGAACATTCGATAGTTCTTAAATACCCGAGATGTGTTACACGTGTCGTCAGATAAGTAGACTATCGATTGCACAGCTTCAACGTCGCCCATTCATTTCCCCAATCGAGCAACTCGCGTGGCCGGCTAGCAACCTCGTGGCAATCATAGGGGGTCCAGCAGGGACTGTTTATAAACTACGCAGGGCCGCTGGGATCCAGGTTTTTCTTTTCTCCAGGGATTTCTGCCTCCGCTACCAGCGTACCACTTGGTTTGATCCCTGACTTCAGGTATCGACCGTCCATTCCCTTGACTTTCTTTGTACAAGTTTCGGTTTCTTTATCCTTCCCGCGAGACCTTTGAGCAATGCATCTTCAGTTTCTTCTACCGGCCCTGCTGGCCGTTGGCGGTACCCGCGCAGCACCAGCGCCCATCGAAAACATCTTGTCAGAGCGCGGCGTGTCCACCTCTTCGATCTATATACCGGCGTCGACTCTCAGGACAGACATCCTAGCGGCTAAAGGGCTTGTCAATTTGGCAATTTATGGGTTGACAAATCCGTCGGGCGGGAGCTGCAATTTGCTCAATGCAGCCGTCCGACGAGAATGGTCATCACTCTCAAAGGATGAAAGACGTGCATACATTGACGCTGAATTGTGCCTGATGTCGAAGCCGACGCAAGACCCCAATTTCGCATCTGGCGCAAGGTCCCGGTACGACGACTTTGTTGCGGTCCATATCAACCAAACACTTTCCATTCATGGGACCGCAAACTTCCTGGCATGGCATCGCACCTTCACCTGGAACTTCGAACAGGCCCTGAGGAATGAATGCGGCTACACGGGATATCAACCGTACTGGAATTGGGGAAAGTACGCATTCGACCCCATCAATTCTCCCTTGTTCGACGGCAGCGACTACAGCATGTCCGGCAACGGTGTTTACGAGGCGCATGGTTGCACCGAAGCCTTGCCCACCGATCTAAATTGCATCCCTCCCGGTTCCGGAGGTGGCTGTGTGAATACTGGACCGTTCAAGGATTACGTTGTCAACTTGGGTCCCGTTGCCCCGACCTTGGACATCCCAGGAATCATCAACTACTCCAGTCCAAACCCTCTTGCCTACAACCCTCGCTGCCTCCGTCGCGACATCTCATCTTGGGTCTCTTCCAACTGGACCAAGGACTCGGACTCTTATGACCTGATCTCGAACTACAACGACATCCTGTCGTTCCAGAACCGCATGCAGGGAGACTTCAGTGTCGGTTTCTATGGCGTTCACACGGCCGGCCATTTCACAACCGGCGGTGACCCGGGCGGCGACCTCTTCTCGTCGCCCGCCGAACCGACTTTCTTCCTACACCACGCGCAAATTGATCGAACCTGGTGGATCTGGCAGAACCAGGACCCTAAGAACAGAAGGAACGCCTTTGCCGGAGGCACTTCCACTTTGGATCCCGTCAACAGCCCTCCGGGACAGCTTACAGACCCGATTAACATGGGCAGCCTGGGGCAGACGCTACAGAACAAAGATGCATTCTGGACGACTGCGGGCCCCTTCTGCTATATTTACGTCTGAGGAGAGAGGTGGAGAACGAAAGAAAGGGTTTGTTGTACGTTTACGATGATTCTTCAGCAGCGGTATGCAATACAATTCAACTAGAATTAACCAGCGAGCATATACGCCCAAACTTATCGGGATAGTACATAATGTTTATTATTTTGTAGTCCAGTCTCCAGTCTGGACGCATCCTCAGGTGGTGCATTCTCCTTGCCCGTTTTACACCCCCGAGTCCTATTGCAATCGATTGGCGATGAATTATTACGTTTGCGGCATCAAGGCGCACAGCATTTCCTGAGGTTTGTCTCCTTTTTTTCATTCATAGAGACCGGACGAGGCTGGCCAGCTGGGCTGGCGCGAGGTTCAACGAATCACGTTGCGACGGACCCCCTTCCGAGCCCTTTACAGTTGCGACAACCTCCAATCACTGGCTGGCTGGCTCGCTGTTTGAGATTCAGTCATCGCGCGGTGTACGCAGGGGTCGAGGACGCGAGTCAAAAGAACTCAAATCGATGGGCGGACTCGCCTATCCCCTTATATCAGGTACCGGGTACGAGGTACCTCGATTGGCCTCGCTAAGGGGCAGGAGGGGGATTGCGAGCAGCTGAAACTGCAAGGCTGACACCGCAAGGCTGACATCGAATGGTAGTCCTTTTCACGACAATTCCCCCACGCCTAACGAGCTGTGGGTGTACAGGTAGTGCAGTCATCAGTATTCACTCACACCACGCGCTCGCGACGCGTAAGACACTTCAACAATTTTGAATGATGCAGTGCAGTTCTGCGACCTCGGTCTGTCTGACCTACCGGAGGGGAACAAAAGATTGGAGGTTCCATCTCGGATTTTCACAACCACACAGCCACCCCCTGCCCCTACTTAGCACACATCTTCCCCAACCAGAACAGCCTGCTGACATCTACTCTGTCCATCTTTAATACTTGCCTCCTTGCCTCCCGGAGTGAAGGTTTGGTCAAGAGTCTCCCAGACTGCCAACCGACAAATACCCGTACACATCGGTGCAGGTAACGTATGTGTATATTCTATCTCTCTTTCTCGCTCCTATTCCACCAGGCTGAGTGTGTGATTAACTGAAAACAAATTGTCTAGCTTTGGCGTTGGTTTTCGGTCCAGCACGGGGAGGCGGACAGGCAGCCACGGCAGGCAGGAGGGACACTCACTCTGGACGCGAAACGAAAGAAAACAATAAAAAAAAAAGGAGAAAATGTTCGACCTTATCAACTGGTTGATGCTGATGTGCTGCTGGTGCTGTGACCGCAAGGACAGAGACGAAGAAGAATATGACATCTCGGAACGCAAGCGCGAACGGGGGAGCCGGGCCAATTCCAGAGAGCAAGACGGAGACGCCACCGCCGGCGAGCAGGGACAGGTGGTGAAGAAAAAGCCGCTGCTCGCGCACGCACCGCAACTGGAGGCGTAAAAAGGGGGATCAGGAGTGAACAGTTAGTCTCGACATTTCGCTGTTGTGGATTCGGCCACAGGGCTAAGAGAATCGCTTTGAAGGTCCGAGTGCACAACCTCCTTGTCTAATACACTTTGCTCTTGTAACGACACTGTTGCAGACCCCTCCGATTGCTAGCCAGCAAGCATCACAACCTGGCTTCTTCCCATCACGACGGCGACGACGACGAGGAGGACAGCTGGCAACGACGATTATCAATCACCCTCCTGAAAACTCCCGCCTGGCGGCTCCTCCTCATACCGCACCGCGCCTTCGGGCACGTCAACGACGGCCGACCTGGTCCAGATATGCACGGCGGTCTTCATCATGTCCTTGGTGAGCCCGCTCAAACAGCCGGCCTTGACGCTCAACATGGGCGCCGGCGTCCCGTCGCTCGGCGACACCGACACGTGCACCAAGCGACTCCCGCACGCCGTGCAGAAATACCCCTCGGTGCGGCCCTGCGAGTTCGGGCGCGCGTACACGGCGATGGCTCCCGGACGGGGCTCGAACTGTCTGATGTCGAAGAATGGGAAGATGGCCGTCATGCCGTACGTGGAGGATGACTGGTGGCGGCATTCCGTGCAGTGGCAGATGTACAGCTCCAGCGGCGCCGGGAGCGGCGTGGTAAAGCGGATTTGTCCACATTGACAGCGTCCTTCCATGGTTTCGGTGTGGTTGAGTTTCACGGGAATTGGGGGAAAATTACAACTTGACTGTTCTTCAGCTCCGGCTGGCCTGAATCATGAATCAAATCCGGTCGCAACGGGAGAGCGAGCTGTTTCGTGGTTCTGTGTTACGCAAGTGGCGCCGCCGAGTCTTTCGAGGGACCAGGCAGCAATTTACGCCTTCTATGTACCCAGTAGTCCTTCTTCGACCCCTCGGTGTGTTGTGTGTGGATACTAGTAGTCGCTTTTCCCCGCGATCGAACTCTGGAGCATGCACATCTTGGGACCTGCCGGGGGGTTCGGTTAGCCATTCTCGCGGGCCATAGTCAAACGATAGGTTTAAGCGATGTTGACCTGCACAAGTCTGGAAAGGAACAGGGCCCAAGCGCTACTCTCCAGTCTCTTATATTTGGAAGAGATAGATCTCCCCCTTTCGCAGTGCTATGCAATAAATAGCTATCTAATAAGTCTCGGTTAAGGTATGTCGTCCCGTATTATGCCATATGGGATACCCGTATAGCATACCCTATAGCATACCGTAACCGCACTTTTATTATTGAAATAGCCCGCTTTCACACACCCTCTTCACCCACTCACCCACCCATCCATGCGTGTGTTCCAATGTTTAAAATACAAGGCCCTTTAAGCCTTACATCGCCAATGTATTCGTAATTGTGGTGTCAATGTAGTGAACGGGCGCGAAACGGCAATTGCTGCCATGTTTGCATTTCCTCCCGTTCGGGCAGATATGGCCCTTGACGCAGGTTTTGGACGTGCACCACGATCCCTGCGGGCACAACTGGCAGCGGGAGAGGTACAGGAGAGCCCTCGTTTCGTCGTCGGTCAAGGTCGCAGTGTGGTCGTAGGAGCATGTTTCGTTTGTGCAGCCGCTAGCGAGGAGATAGTGAGCGTTGCAGAGACGCGGCTGTCGTTCTCGGAGCTTGCTCAAGAGAGCTGGGTCTGCTTCCAATTGGACGGGGACGTCGATGCGGCGACCTTCGGCGTTCTGATAGACGGCGCCCAGCTGGGGGATTGGTGGCTGGTCGGCGTACGCCACAGTGTTCGATGACAAACCTTCTATGTTGGACGGCAGTAGCCCTTGTCTAGGAGGCGGACGTGCCAACATCCAAGTAGCATTCAGTGGCGGCGGGTTACCTGTTCGCTCTACCCAGTTTTCCTGCAAAGTAGTCTCTTTAGCTTCGTACTGGGGAGTTAACAGTATGGCCAACTTACCACGGCCCGCTTGATAATGCTCTTGCTTTTGAGAAACCACTCATCACTTGCCCACAAATCAGATGGCAACCCGAGGGCTTGTTCCACTCTTTTCTTGACAACGCCAAAGTCAAGCGCTCTGGGTGATTCTCGGAGGCGTTCGTTGGTGCATTTGATTAACGCGGCTTCTATATCATCTGCCGTGTGAGCTACCCTTTCTCCCGGTAGCGCAATCTGACTGGAGGATGGGGTGAAGGAGACCGATGGATTCCGCGATAGGGTATCTGACACGTCGATGCCATCTTCATCGCGGTAGGGGTACTCGAAAACCGGTATAACGTTTTCGTTGGTAGATAGGTCAGTAGCGTATAGATCTCCATTGGTCCTTTCAGCCGAGGTTCTCCATTGCTCTAGTTCGCGTGGAAGTCGGCGTTCACTGGACAGAGGTGCATTCCTGAACACATCGGGAAATTCAGTACATTTCAATTTTGTTCGAATGTTTCCGAATTCGGGCGAGAAAGGTAGCCCTTGGATCAGCGTGATTCGTGACGAGACATCTGTGTCGATCAAGAACGAGCCCAGGAAGGATGCGTAGGCGTTATCGCTCGACCCGCCGAAGAGGACACGTTTGCAGTGAACATTATAAATGTTGAGACTGAGATTCTCTGCCACAAGGGCGAGTCAGTCACGGTCTGCAGCCAAAAAAAAAAAAGGCCCCCCCTCCCAAAAACGGTGCTTTTCGGAGCTTCTTACCCTTCAATTTGGAATCGGCGGCTTCTTTATGATTCCCAGCGTCAATGAAGTCACACAGTGGATGTGCCTTGTTGAATCCGAGGACAAACTGACTGAATGCAGTTATGGTGTGCAGAATAGACATGTCGGAATAAAGCTTGCTTAAGCCTCTCAAGTTTGCGTACACGCGAATTACGATCTTATCATCGTGCTTAATATCGTTGTCGTAGCGCAGATATTCGAAAACAGCCCGTCTAAGTAGTTTGGCAGCTTCGTCGCCGCCGGCCATACCTTTTCGAACCAGCTCATTTAAAAACTTGGCAAGCGGTCAGCCTCCCGGATGGAATGGGGAGCATGACGAGGGTTGAGAAAATAGGAGGCACGCACATACATGTTGTCGCCGTCTATCAGGACCATGATGAACGCGTTTCTGTCCATTGTCTTTTGCATATTGTCAATTTTTCTGAACAAAGTCTCGATAAGATTATTGCGGGCTTCATCGGCCTTCTTCAACTCCATGTATTGCTTGCGAAGGATATCCATGATTGCCGGACTGGAGAGTATTCTGAGTATTTTTTGGAGCTTGTTATCTGGTTAAATGGTCACTCGTACAGTCCGGTAGAAACGAGAAATTGAAAGGAAAAATAAACACCCTATGTTTTATCTGGACAGATGTTTGCTAAAGAAGTTGGATTTTGAACTGTGGTTGAGAAAAACATAGTCGGTGTAAAAGAATGTCGCTATGCCTCTTCAGTACAGCGGGGTTTGCTGTAATGCTTGGCTTCACAAACGTCGTTCAGGACCCAGGCGTCTGTGCGTGTCTGTACTTGGCCTTAAGAAAATGCAGGGCTACAGTAGACCGACGGTTCAGTCTTGACCTTGTCTTGCTGAAATGCTGAGCACTCTCTGCCGCAATGCTACATATATCGATATGTCCGATGCTGGAGATCTGACAGAAATGTGTGCTCTGCACAATAATTCTCTGCCCTCAGTACCGAGTACCGAGTACACGGATTGCCAAACTGGTGAGACGAGACATCAGCGGTAACGAGGGCGGTTGGAGCCGTCCAGTAAGCACAAAGAGAACAGGTTGCGAATTGGGGCCGTTTCCTTAAGCGAAGGCCTAGAGTTCTTACTTGGGCTGCGATCGTCATGCCTGAATCTCCGGTTTGGGATGAGCTTTCGGGATCCAACAAAACACGGGATCCTCTCAGTCCGGCTTAGCAACGTGGTCGCATTTGGCCAAGTCCAAGACACGGAACAATTGGAATGGCAGATGAGTGGCTGCTATCGCTCCTCGACTTCGAACGGTGTCAAAAGCGACCGCAAATCCAAAGCGGGGCAATCTCGTTGTGGCCTGACCAAGTCGACCGTTTCGTTGGATGTTTCGGCCGGTAAGCGAGCGCCCACCCTGTTGATTGAGTTCATATGAAGACACGCGCAGACCGTGAGTCCCGCCCAGCTCCTGAAACATTCTCCAACTCGCGCTCTTCTCGTGGTGACCGCTGTCGTCAAAGTTAATGGGGCCCGTACCAAACAAAACAAGGACGATGTAAGAGCTCTATACGGGCTTCGGTTGGGTTGCAACCATGTCTGAATCGTGCTTGGATGATGCGGACACCCCGCGAACGGAATCGGAATCGGAAACGGATGGGTTCGATACATCCGAAGATGAGCTGTCTTATGGTGCCATAAAAGCCAAAGTGCAAAAGGCTCAAAGAACAACTGCGACCAGTACCAATAGGACCAGATCTCGGCAGCTCATCAATAGCCCGAGGCCGCCCTTACCCAAACCCATCTCAGCCTGCCTCGTCGACCCATTTGAAACACTGCCCATTGAGGTCGATGGAGTCACAAACCAGCTCTTGTACTTCTACGGCCAGAACAGCTACTGGCAGACCGCATACGCCTTATCTCCCAAGATCAAACCCTCCATCAAGGGGTCCTGGGAGTATCAGGCGGGCGCATGCCTGACTCATTTCCACATATTGATGGCTCGTTCAGCACTGCATCAACTGCGCATGAATGCCAAGTACGCGACGCCGGCCACAAGAAAGGCCTTGGAGTACGCGGCATTGAAGCACCAGACAAAGGCGATCACTCTCCTTCGAGAGAACGTGCAACTTGGCTCGAATGCCGATCTCAAACTGATATTGACTTCGATCATCAGCCTTGCGACCTTTGAGCAGCGGTATGGGGAGCGCGAGAGAGCGGTCCTGCATTTTAGAACGGGGAGGGATATAATTCGCCAGATTGGCCTGCAGGATGGGCTTCATGATCGATTGAGAGAGGAACAGGCGCTTTGGTTCGAGGGGATCTATCGCGACCCCGAGGCGAGCTGGATGTGGGGCCAGGAAGACGCGAATGTGCGATTTGGATGGCTGAAATCTCTCCTGAAAGATGTCAATCGGATTTGGAGGGAGAGGCAGTTGTCGCAGTTGAAGGACAAGGGCCCGTATGTTGTGGAGGATATGAGACTGCACGAGTTCCTGTTTCGGGAGACAACAGGGAAGAGTGTCAGTGTGTATGGCGACATTGACGAGTTTATCGCGCAGCAGCGGTGCGTGTTGATTCTCATGTCGATCATTTGTGGAGTACATGGAGTGTTGGAAACGCAAGATCACTTGAAAGTGGTGTCCAAGACGATGGCACTGGGAGTCGCAATTCAAGCATATGTCGGTTTCATCGAAGACTTGTTGGTTGAGCATGATCTAGGTGAAGAACAAGCGGTGGCCGACTTGCTCTGGATGATGTGCCAGAACTATCGAGACGCAAAGCCGCGTCTGGTGAATGCCGGAACCATTACGGTGAGAGAATCTTTGCAAAGACTGGACCTGCGGGATTGTCACTGGCGTGCGAGCGGGATCGCCAATGTGGTCAAGTATCTTCCTGGGAGTCGACAGCAGAGTTTGAGGAATATGCTTCTCGCCTTCCTCAGTGGCAAGCCTTATTCGGGGAAGGTCAAGTTTAATGAGTTCGAGTTCAGTTATGCCGGGGTGTGACCATTGAAGATTTCTCGGATTGATGCCTTATTTGGTAACGAGGCCAGCTCCAAGGGGGATGGTGCCTTTTGACAATTCACATCACATGTCCATGAACGGCCTTCGAGCTATGGGATGTTGACATGAGGACAGAGACCGTACCTCTCTGGGGCATGCTGCAGTCTTGGGAGCAGATTCTGGAATTGGTCGCTTGCGTTAGAAGGAGAGAAGACGTAGGGAAGATATGGCACCTTGTGGCGCTTGCGCTCGTCACTAGGTTGAATGCGCAGAACGGATTAGGATTGCGGCATCAACGGAAAGCGGCCCGGAAGTCACGAAGGAGGATCTGGACCAGAAAGCTCTGGGGATGCATTCTAGCAGGCGCATCACCACGGGAAAATAGTGGCCCAGGATACCCTAATGATCAATGTGGCATCGCTCATCGCCAGGCTGAAATGCCGTGCATGGATTCCATCCGTGAAAACTGCGGACGTGATCGACGGTCGGAGAGTCGACGTCAGGCGGGACCATGATGCTCAGCGTGACGAGACCGCTCGCAGCCGAATGCCCGCCCCCTCTGATGATGCTACTCCAGACGCCTTTTACAGTCTAGGGACGGAGCGTTGTGGGAGCCGCTCGTTACGAAGCACAGCAGCTGAGGAAAGGGCGCCGCATCTCTCGGGCGACGATCCCCTGTGGCCCCGGGGGTTGTACTTAGGTAATTTTGGTTGTAGCGGCCGACCGCGGATGCAATGTGAACATTTCCGACGAGCTCCACCCCCACAGACCTAATCGGCGTCGCCTATCGGATTTGTTATGCCCCAAAATGTTTCCAAAAGCATCATCCCCGTCGCCGAAGAGCTCTCCCCATGAAGCAGAATTCGAATCGCACAGTCGCGACACCGTGGCGTGAGGGCGGCTCAGATCGTGGTGTCCGACACTGTGATCGTCGTGTGCGATGGGTACTTAAAGGTCAGCAGTCCAGATTGTATCGGTGGAGGGGATGGGCCAGTTAGCAAGCCATTGGGAGAGAGAAAGAGAGCGAGAGCGAGAGCTGTGATTCTGTTTCCATTGACAGGCCCTCAGCCGTCATCTGTGCTTTCCTGACAATTCGTCAATGGATCGACAACCTGATTGGATGGCTTCTCCGCCCATTGCATTGTCATTTCCAGGGCAGCTTCTTTGTACAACTTGGCTTTCACAATTCGGGGCACAATTCAACAGCCATATTGTGCACCCTCTTATCTGCTCACTCCATCGCGACGCAGCTATGGATCGAAGCCTCGGATATACCCATCACGAAAGAGATGGGAGAGACACAATTCCTCGTGGGAGAGCTGGGCCAGATGACTCGGACCCGGCTTCTCTAATGAAGCCGGGAAATGTGTGCCTGTGCCTGACCGAGTGTCGCAGTGACTTAAAGGATCAACAGTCGGATCTCCTCTCTGAACAGTTGACGGACGTCCAAGTGAAGCCGCAACTTAGCCAAGACGTCGCGCGCATCCTTCAGAGCTTGATCAGCTCGGAGTTTCCTTCGCACGAGATTGTCGATATTTCCGAAGAGGGCCTGCGTGAAGAGATGCTTGGACGAGAACTAGGGCATGGTCAGGCTCGATTGATACCGTTTTTCCTTTCGAGCTTTCTGTCGGACCAAGGTCAAGATCATGTAGAGCACTGGCTTGCCCACCCAGACTCATTTCATCTGTTTGCCCTCGATGGTGACAGCGCCACGTGGAAATGGGGAGAGGAGTCAGAGGACAGGTTGGCAGCTGTCGACATGGAGAATGCAGCCTCGTCAGACATTGCGGTCGTGGAGAAATTTTGGAGCGATGACAACAGATCGCAGCAGACCGGCATCACTTCAGCCATGCCGCTGTAGGTAGAGATTGTGGTAATGGGAACGTTGTAATAGTTGGTATTGGACAGCCGATATGATCTGAACATGGCTAATTGGGTTGACATTGTGGTGCGATCCTCAACGATTCATTTGACGATCATTCATGCTTCCCCTGTTGTTGTTGCGCGTCTTTTCGATGGTGCAAAGGCGAGCGAGCGTTGTCAAACTTGCCTTGGGGAAGCAGATTACAGGTGTACTGCATCTCTTCAACCGGCGAAGAGGTGATGTGATAGAACATGACAATTGACGCGACAAGATTGAACGGAATGTGATGGCTGTTCAATAAGTATCCTTGTCACCCGTCATTCGGATTTACCTTTCTCCGAGTTCATAAAGTCTTGGCCCACAAACTCTAGCTCGATTGACTCGAAGCACCATGTGCAAACTACGCAGTACCCACAAAGGCGAGCTTCAGGGAGCCACTTTATTCGAGCGTGAAATCTACATCACAAATACCTCGAGCCGCTGTCTTCTCTGAGTGCAGGTTCAAGCCCGGAAGTTGCTACACTCGACGACAAAACACTCGGCGACAATGGTTCGCCTGTGTGCTTTTACATTTACAGAGTTGAGAGTCGAACTGTCGATCAGATCTTGTCGATGGATGATCATTGCAAAAGCAGTTCACATCCGCAAGTTATGCACAACGGAGACGGGAATCTCGAGAAGATGTGAAATAGGCCAAAAACAAAGTTGGTCAAACAACATTTCGCACAATCTGTAAAAATCGCATCGATGGGCTCATTTTGCTCGCAGGGTTCTCTGTGGCCCTACGTGTTCGTTCCAATCTCTCAAAGCAGCGGTGGCAGGGTTGCATGGACGCGCCGCTTCTTTTGCTCAAAGCCCCTGCGGACGGCACGAACCGTGCGAACCATGCGAACCAGCCATAAGGCAACCCGGCAGCCGCCTACATATATATTTCAGGTGGAAGGATCCTGCGGCTCTTAAACAGCACTTACTGTAATTGGAGGAAGGACGAATTCTTGCCGCAGCCAATGCGCTAAGCAATCCCCGCAATACAATACGAGCTGATGTGAAGGCAACCGGGCACTTTGATGCAAGGGCCTTTGGCATGGACTGACTGACCTTGAGACGGGTGTTCTAGCCCCTTGATACCTCTATTTTGTTTAAGCGAGGGAGGCACCCAGGAGGGATGGGATTTGCTGTGGTTGCAGCAAACAATCCCATTGTCGGTCAGCTTTCTTTGGTGCAATACCAGCTTTTAATAGGTCCAAGCGATGGTGCCCTGATCATTTCCGGGTGACAGAAGCAGAGAAGCGATATTACTTTGCTCATCAAGTGGAGTAGGGACGATTAGTGGCCCAGCTACTCAACCCTGTCATACTTATGACCGGATTTCACTCCCCGACATCCAGGCGATCAACTTGATCAGGACGCGGATTAGGCATGAGGGCAGCATCGGAGGCCTCGGGCGTGGAAAATGGTCTACGTGAGGCAATGCAATCCATCTAGACGGGGATAAGGCTGAAATGTCGAGCGGTGCCACTGTGCTCGCTTAGCAGTCAATATACCGAGAACAAACTTGGGCGAAGGAAGAAAGGAGGGCTGATTCTGATGGCCAAAAACCACGTCGAGCTTGGCCATTTTCCAGTATCAGGTTGCAGTGCATCGGTGATGCGCGCCCCTCCCAAGCGTCGCGAATCTGGTAACAACGACATGCCCTCATGATCATGATCACGATCACTGGGCATGATTGTTGGCTTGCCAATGGCACAATAAGTGCTGGCCGGATGCGACGGATCTATCTGTGCGGATTGTCGGATATCCAAATTCTTGATCTCGGTGCTCAGAGTCATGGCACCTTGTATCGTGGCAAATTCCCAGGGCATGCTGATCATCAAGTGATAGCTGGCGGCGGTGTGTAAAAGTGTAAAACCTAGCAGGGGACCTGCTGTCAGAGGTGAAGATGATACCTAAGCGCATGTAGTGTCGGCATACAAACGAGCCATCCTGGTACGTGTTCGTGAGTACTGTTTGGGTATTACCGATGCCTTCTGTGCCTCTTTGCTCGTAATGGGAGGCTCTGGTGCATACCGAACACGCCAGTCTCGCCTGATCCTGCTCGGCGGATCCTCGATGGATGTGGAGCTGCCAGATGGCTACGTGTACCTACAGAACGGAATAATCAAGCCGAATTTCTTCAAGGGCAGCCCTTTTGTCAGGGGGGGAGCAAACCAGTTTGGCTAGTGCGGTATTTGCTTCTGTCGGGGGAAGAAGAAGCGACGCTCCTTTGGCTGCATCCCTGTCAGTTTCTCCAACTAGACCCCCGGAGCAGCAGAAAGTCGTCGCTCGCACCGGGCTGGCAGTCGTTCCCCTTCGCACTGACAACGTAGCGCACCCTTTAGAGTTCGCCGCGGGTCCCGCAAGGACTAGTTGACGCTCCGAAAGAAACATAGTCCCGTGCAAGAGCTTGGACATATACGCTGCGACGCAGTTAATTGGATGTAAGATCTAATGGTCTTGAGTCCTCCTTCCACACCAGACCTGCTGGCCATGCAAAAGTTGACTCGGAATGCTGTACGTATGGACGATGAAGTTGAGCTGCATGCTAACGGGACTCGCATCCGCTGGCGGCAAGGTTCTGAAGATCTTTCACCAGATCAAGTGGACCGAGAGTCGATACACATATACCAGGTAGTCATTTCTGGCTAGTGGCCACGAGATTCAGGTGCAGGCGCGGCTGATTGGGAGGCCTCTAACCAAGTCGCAGCAGGGGATTGCATGATTATGGCTGGCAGCGGGTTTGTTTTCGAATCGATGGAACCCGCCAGTGTCCCGTAGGGCTCTGCGGGCGAATCTTGGCTTCCACGAAGCAGGAGAGACGGAACCGAGTCCCTCCATCGATGTCTCACCTAAAAGATACTCAACAACTGCCAGCTCTGTCTCTCTGGCTCAGAGTCTGATGGATATAAATATAATGATGCCTCCCTTATGGCAGGCAGACCTGGTCGAAGTCGAAAGCGAACTCAGTAAGTATCCGGCCGGCGAAACCAGCAACCCACAGCCCATTCTCTTTTTCTTTCAGTTACCCATTGTCTTCTCTGGTTTTTCGTCGGCGTTTTGGATGTTGAGTGTCTAGATGATTGGTCAATGATGTTGTCCAGTCGAAGATCATCCATGGCACCCTCATTCGATCCTTCTCTTTCTTTCCGGCTCAATCTCCTCGACGCTAGGAATGATATTCCATCTTCGCTCTGTTACCTTGCCGACTATCATGATGTCGTCCAAAATTCCGGCCACATCCAAGAAGAAGTTTGCATCATTGAACGGCAAATGCGAACCTGTCACCCAGACCTGATCTTTCTGGGGAAACAATTCGAATCATGTGGCCCACATCCCGATGTCCAAGCACATTCAGATGATCAAGATGTTAACCTGGAAAACGCCTTGTCGGCTTTGGGGCTAGACGGGACAACTCCGCCAGAGCTGGGCAACATCATCCAAGACTTCAACCTTCCACAAGCACGGGCAGACGGTGGTGTGACACAACCTGCTGGAGCAGCCCATCGTCCTTTGGCCCAGGCAGCTGGGGTTATGCGACTCGGACAGCTTTCGACGTTGCAGTGGGGAGATGTTTCAGAACAAGAAAGCCGGATAGCGTATTGGCTTGCTGGCTCGACGAAGCTCGACCCCTTCCATTTAATCAACGTCAGACCCAACGACGACATCTGGCAGTCGCAGAGAGAACTCAGGAGCAGACTGACGCTGGAGGACTTCGAAAGTACAGACACCGACGCCGGAGGATCGGAAGAAGCAGAGATCTGGAGTATGGATGATGAACCCAATGAGGGCACCGACCTCACCTCAGAGATGTCGCTGTGAAGGTGCTGAGAGGGGTCGATCTTTGGCTGGAGGCCGCCATGGTCTGGATATACATACATATTGCATGGGGGGAAATCTGGAATGAGTCGGCGGTCACTGGGTTGGCGCGCGCTATGAGGAGTGTGTAATAAAGGGGGATGTTGATATCGTGTTTGCTTATTTCGGTTTCACAACATCAACCGAGCACGCAGCTTTAGAGATTGGGTCGTTGAATCGAGAAGCTGTCTCCTGTCCCTCTCTTTTGCTGTCTTTGAAGGTAATAAGCTGCATCATGTGAGGCCTCCAGCGAGTGGCGTATAAGGCTAGATAATGAGGAATTTCTATGGTAGCTATAGTATGTAGCTGGGCTCAAACAGCACGAGTCTGACAAATTGCGGCATGCGGAACCGAGCCAGTCGGCGCTTCATGGAATTCAACTTCCCATCGTCTCCTGCGCAGCCACAGCTGTCGCCCTGAAATCACTGATCCGAAATGGGCCCTTCTCCCTCTGCATGACTGCTGGACACCCTTCTTCCGCCTCAGAATGTCACAGCCCCCGAAGGATTGCTGTCGTCGTTGTTTGACTCTCTTCACCACTTGACATGGCTGACGGCGTGGTATCCCAAGGGTTGTCCCTAGTAGGATGGGCATTTCTACCAGCCGTACGTGGCCCAATGTCCTTGGAGGTCTCTTTTACTGATCTGAACCCAGTACGCCACAGTCTTCCTGCAGTCGATCTATTACCGTCTTACCATCCGCGCTGGACAGCGGCATCCGCAGCCGGGTGAACCCCTATTTGCCTACCACAACCGCCGCATACGCGTCTTGGTCTTGTCACTCTACCTCGTATACACCCTCGCTCAGGCCCTCTACGATATCAGACTTGCTGGGGATTTCTACACACTCCTGGGAGTCACGCCAGGGTCAACGGAGCGCGAAGTCAAGAGCCGGTTCAGGAAACTGGCCGCAAAATATCACCCGGACAAATTGCACGAGAACGGTCAACCTTTTCCTGGTGCCGAGCAAGTATTCGTGCGCTTCAAACTGGCCCATGACACGATTTTAGATCCCGCAAAGCGCTTTGCCTATGATCGTTTCGGGCCTGTCATTGTCCAGGTTCAGCATCCCGGACTCAAAACGATTCGAGACTATGTCTATGCCGGCCTTCGCTCCAAGGCTCCTGAATATCTGTCCAATGCCGGACTGCTTGTTTTGTTAAACTACATCTGGCTGCCGAAATGGGGACAGTTTTGGCGCTATTTTGCCGTTGCCTGCATGGCGTTCCTGGAGCTGTACTTCCTGACTCATATCTGGCAGCCTCCAACATTTGTGGTACTTTGGGCGTCAACGGTTAAAAAGTTCTTACCAGACCTCCTGCCACCTCACCTTCTCCCTTTCCAGATTCTAGGCCTAGCGAGGCGCATGTCTCTGTCTGTGAATATTTTCATCTCTCAGCTCGCCCCCCCTAAGGCAAGGGAGGGAGCTATGCGTGACCTGCAGACGCAGCAGCAGATTGCGCATCTAGCTCAGGCGGCAAGCAGACTAGATGCAGAATCCGGTGGATTGCTTCAGCTAGGATTGAGCCCGTTTAAGGGAGACGGCGAGAAATCAGACCATCTGAGGTCGGCAATGAAGGAGTCGTTAGTCACAAGCGCGTTGAGAAAGAATCCGGAAGTGAGAGCAGCGGTGCAGAGGGCTCTTGACAGGAGAAGACGTGGGCCGATCATGCAGGAACCAGACTGAGGGTCGCCCTTGCATTCGGCATAGAAGATACTCGGTAGAAGACTAGGAAAAAAGCAATCTTCGAACCGGGACATCATGTTTATCCCCAATCATTGTTATTCTTAGTCCCGTACTCAATCCGTGTGTACTCTGTAGGTATGGGTGATGCCCGTCTTGAGGTGCCCGCACTACCTATTCAGGCCTCTTTTTCACAGTCCTTGGGTTGTTTATCACTCTGGTACGCGGTTCTCGGTACTGTTTGATGGACGGCCATCACTTATGACGATGATAGGGTGTCGGCGACCGGCTTGGAGGCCATTGGGATGCGATTTGGAGACGAGGCTGGACCAATCGTCCCCGATCGCAGTGCCGAGGGTCCACTGCCACCTAGCAATCACCTTCTCCACTATCCCAACCTGCCCAACGCGACTCGGTGCCAGGAACCCGGTTATCATCGCCCGCAACTCGACAACCTCAGCTTGACTCAACTCAACTCACCGCTGTCCTACCTCTCACTCCTGCGGCTCTCTCTCCAGTATCTTGCACCATGCGGCCTGTACTATGTCGTCGCCCTTCAATACCACCTCGCTTCGCTTCAGATCCTTCTGCGACACAAACGATGATCTCCTCCCCCGGCCGAGCATGGACACGCGCTCAGACCGCATTCCGGACGACGTCGACACTACAGTTATGACCCCGACCAATAACTCCCGCCCTCCTAGTAGCGATGGGAAATTGCGGTGTTGCTGTGGGAGGCCAGAATGTGCCTATCTTGAGAACAACAACACTATCCTGGGCGGCATAGAGAGGGACCTCGAGACCGCCGCAAGATTGGGACAGGTACGTGCACGTCTACATGTCGGAACACCGGATGATGCTCTGTTTGCACACACACGTCGTTGGTTGCGCCTGGATGCGTCACGTTTGGTCATGTGGGCAGTGATTCTGAGGAAGGCGCAACACAAGAGTGACAACGTCCAGGCCTCCACTTCTACCTTGCTTGTTCATGCCCCATTCTTCCCTGATCAGCGCCCCTCCCTCATGCGCTGCCCAGTGAAATGGATATACTATTTCCTATAGCAGCTGGTTGCAAAGCCGCAGTCGAGAAGATGCAGACGAGCAGCGGGCTAACATTCGCTCTTCAGGCCCTTCTGAACCGCCACGAATCCTACGTTTCTGAGTCGCAACAAGAGCACCAGCGCCTAACAGCCTACATCAACGAACTGGAGAATGAAAGGTCGGCTTTGCAGACCACGAACGACAAGATTGTGGAGGAAAATCGCCAGCTCTTGACACAACTCGAAACTGCCAACACATCCCTCAAGGAGAGTGACAGCCATGTCAAGAGCCTTGAAGCGCTGCTTCGTGACTGCGAAGTCGAGGTCCGAAGATTGAACGGTCTCAGCCGGCGGACCGAGGAATTGGAGCTCAAAATACTTGAGATGGAGAAGGAACGAATGACAATAACCCAACAGGCGGATGATGCAAGAGGAGAAATCCGAAGCACCGTCAAGCGGTGGAAAGAGAGCGAGATCAGAGTCCGTCAGCTTGAGCGCGAAGTTCAAAGGATTGAATGGGACGCGAAGGAGGACAGGGAACGGTACGAAGAGATCATTGCAAGGCTGGAACGTGAACGTGTTCTCGAGAGAGAACTGGGCGGTGCTGAAGGTCGATTGAAATCTGCGGCTGCTTTTCGAGGTCCAGACGCCCAGGAGAAGACCACCAATGTTGTCGGCCACTTCGTCCGGGACATTCTTCAGGATAATGCAAATCTACAGGCCGGGGTCGTCGAACTGAAGGAACTGCTTCAAGCGTCAAACGAAGAGGTACAGAACCTGAGAGAGCAGATCCTTGAGCATCAGCCTGTAGACGACAGCGGTTCCGGGGCCATGTCGGGGTCAGTCCCTTTGAGCGATCAACTGGGCTGGTCACAACCTGCTCCGAATGTGCAACAATCAGTTCACGTCCACCACCATTATCACGCCAAACTTGCGAAGCGGGATCGGACTCCAACGGTCCGAAGATCGTCTCGCAAGAGGACGGTATTGGGCCTGGGGATGCTTCCGTCAACCCCAGAGTCATCTGCTCCCACCACGCCGGTCGCCGGTCCTCATCGGCTTTTTTCCAGCCCGGTGTTGCCTATCACTCTCCATCAACCACAGGCAACAAGGAAACGTTGGTCTATGCAATCAGCGGCGACAAGCTCGTCTATGATGTCCAGTTTCCCAAGCTCTCCACGGTCGTATTTGGAGCAATCCAGCTCCATCTTCGATCGGCTCGAAGCTGGTGAAGAATCATCTAGACCCACGAGTCCCGAGTCTACTGGCGGCCTTGCCTCTCCACCGTTGAAGTTCAATCCTGGGTATGAATACGACGAGAGAACAAGGCTCCCGCTAGAAGAGGAGGAGCGCGAGGTTGGCGGCGCAGAAGCGTTTCCAAAAGATGAACACGAGGGTTTGAGCGACGAAGCAGACCTTCAGCATGGAGAAGAGGCCAAAGGATCAGGGTCTCATGACTTGACTCCCAAGCCTTCGCAAATTCCTGTTGGCGGTGGGCGGATGAGTGACACAGTCCAACCGGACCCACCAGCACCAAACATAACGGATCTGTCGCAGGAAGCCTCCAAAACAGAGCCACCCAATATCATTATTGAAGGGGAGCCTGTACTGAGTATGCCGGAGGAATCAGCAGAAGATGTTCAGGAAGATAGGATGTCGCCATCGACCACTCCGTATGATCTAGATGATGCTTCCGACATTGCCAACCGATCCAAGCTTCGACGAACATCCTCCCATGACTCCCTAGTGTCAATCTCCGGCATGGACATCCACATCGCCAAGCGACCAACTTCCTCATCATCTCAGTCGTCGAGCGTGTTAAGAGGCAACAAGGCATATTTCGCTCTTGGGCCATCAGCGGCTCGAAGGATCGCTTCTGCACAGCCATTGGCGACGGTGACGGAGTACACAGCATTGAGCTCGATGACATTGTTGAGCTCAGGCTCATCCAACACTCTGTCAAGTGGACATCAACTGCCGCAACGCAGTGTAAGTTCGAGCTTCGCAGCATTGAGCGGTCTGGCGGATCTTTCACCCTCCCACGCTGAAGACCAGCAACCTTCGCCTTCGGGATTTGGGCGTCTTCTTGGTGGGTGGGTCAGAGGCAAATGGGGCATTGCACCGATGAAGTCAAGCGGCGGCTTGACGTCTTCAGCCGCTTCAATCGCGACGTCATCGTCCAGCGAAACTCAGCTCCAAGGCGCCTCCCCTTTCCCATTCATGGGTGGAAGACTTCCGGGTATTAACCAGAAAGGACCTATACCGGGATTCAAGCCGGCGCCGAAAATCAGTGGTGTACAAGTGACCATGGTAGATGAAGAGGGACTGAAGCAGACTTTGGCGGAGGGATGATCGGCTTAGAATAAGCTCGGCCGCGGGAGACGATGATAATGCTATGGCGACGGCATTAGGTGTAAATGTTGAGTTGGATCAGTGAGCATTTCCGCAAGCATTGTCTGGATGGCATGATGATACCCCTGAATTGCTATCCTGGCGGGTTCATATAGAGCGAGTTGGATTGGACGGATAGTAAATGAAGCTACATTGCGATATGCTTATACCGCTGCACAGGGATCCAGCGTTGGTATTGCACCAGCAGTTCATCGGTCCTGCACTGCAATTTTAGGGCATGGAGAGCCATCGTCGTCGAGCGCCACGTATGTAATGGATTCAATGATTGTGCCTTTTACGGTTTGGGCGAAATACTCGGTACGCATGCAACAATGACTAGAGCAAACCATCCCTAGGACCAGGACTAGGAGTCGTCCTCCACGCGCACGCACGCGCTACTGATAATGTTTGTACGGAGGAGATATTGAGAATACTTACCTACCGTAGATGGTTGATGGCTGATGACTGAGAGCCTCTGCGATGCGGCGTCGGTCGGCAAGGAAGTACTCTGTACAGGGTACTTGGTATACAAGCTGATAGACATTCCTTTCCATACATCCATCTATACTCCGCAGAAATTGGAGGGGTCTTTGGGTGAGAGGGGGAGCGAGCAAGGAGCAAGGACTCGTATACGCTAAATTTGCAGTGCTCGAAACGTTAGCAACAGGTGCTAATATCCCGTCCCTGTCCGTCCCAGCGCGCTGAAGGGCCAGACACGCTAAAAATGCAGTGCAGGCAGGATAGTTTCCACGCTGCCTGATTGTGAGCTTGTTGATCTGCGGCTCGGCGGTGAATTGGCCTTCCTCCTCTCCTGCCTCTCATGTACACTAAAAATACAGTGCGACTCTCAGGCTGCCACGGAGGCCGTCGAAATTGTCTTGTATTCGTTCTTTCTTCCTCGTCATCCCTTCCTCTCACATCCACTAAAAATGCAGTGTAGGGACGAGGCCAGAGGGAACAGAATCCTGTAGTTTCCCCTTTCCTTCCTATCCCATGCCTTGAAGGTTCCAATACACTTAAAAATGCGGTGCTATTGCGAGTTCGCTCTTCCTCCCCCCTCTCCTCTCTGCTCCCGTATACACTAAGAGTGCAGTGCAAAGTCGGAAAGCCTGTCGTTTTACAAAGATGGTTTCTCGCATGTTTAGACTCCGGTTCAACACAGCATGCAGGGAAATTTCTTCCTAGGTCGGGGCGAATAGGAAGCAGGACAGAGCATTTGAGATGCTCTCACGGCAAGTCGTCACGCTTTCATGTTGAATGATCAAAGGTTGTCCCCCGTTATTCAGAACGGGGACTACGGTAGACTATATAGACAGTACTGGGTGGCTGGGCTGGATCACGTGACTTCCCAACCTTTAGTTTAACACATGGCCAGGGGCGCTGGACGCCTGACTAACCTCTGGTTGATGTGTCTTTCCTCAAGTCCATGGTATCGACTAATGTTGTAGTCGTTTGGTAGAGGGTATGGGCTTATATTGCAAATGACGGACGTCGGCATATCTCTGGCAATTGATCGCCGCCGCATCACCGTTGCCTGCTATCTCGACCAAGCTCGACACATATATACAAGCTGTGTGCCTTGGTCATTTGCAAATACCTTCCATCACTCGGTGCCTCTATGGCTGGGGATCTAAGGCAATGCAAAGCTGATATGACACGAGCGCGAAAATGAAATTGCGAAAGAAGTTTCGTCCCAAGACTCGGACGAGGTGCGCGATATCTCTGTCAGTGCAGCAATATCTACGCAGCGAGAATACTTATTCGTACATGCTGAAGAGACAATAGGCGCCGCCACACTAAGTGTGATGAAAAGATCCCCCCCTGCACTCGTTGCTTGGTGTCTGGACTTTCTTATCTAGGACCGACGGTCCTTCGGCGGTCGGAATTTGTCACAAGCTAGAATGGCGGCGAACTCAGGGCTCTACAATGGTTCAGAGAACAGACTGTTAAGAGCCTGGCAGGATATCATGGCCTTGTGTGCAACCCTGTGATGGCAATGGCAACCATTCCATCACTGACCTTTGCTCCAGGACTTTTGGAGCTGTGCCCTGCTGTGCCCTACTGCGCCTCAGCTACCGTCATGCTCCTCTGCAGCTCTTCATCGTACCTATCTCTAGTCTCGATGAGTCGGCCCGGCTCGGATCTCAGTGTGGCTCTTCTGCGACTGCACAATCCCTATATTGCTTCGGCCTGGAGCAGTACGGCAAGGCAGTACTTGGCGTCCGACAGAACAGCCCGCCTGCACCTATAGAGCTCATCGCGTCGACGATTTTCTGTTTCGTTATGGAATTGTGGCTTGGAGACCTTGCTAACGCTCAAATGCATGCTTTTGCAGCACTTCGATTACTATCGCTGCCAGAAAATGTACACCAAGTGGACAATGAGGCTCAAGTACTGTTGACTCTGTACTTGCGCCCGATGATTTTACGCATGTCTCCTCATTTCACCGGCGGGTCGACAATGTACAGAGAAATGGCTCAAAATATCTATCTGCAGCCCTCCTTTACCACCGGCCAATTTCAAGTTCGAAACGCTGAAAGAAGCCCGACGCAATTTAGACTCAACTTCCGAATTTGTGCCTGCTGAAGCCAAGTCCGCTGTGGCATCTTTTAAGACAAGAAGTCCTCAAACTGCAGTTGCGACAGCTTTGGAAGCACCTTGACCAATGGCCATTCCTCTCCAAGATGAAATGCTCTTCGACGACTTCAATCACAATTTAGACGCCTTGATTGACGCTTCCGAGTCTATCCTGAAACATGAAAGTAAAGCTAATCTCGGAGGAGGTACTAGATCGAATGATCCCTCCGCGATGATGGCTTTATTCTTCACCGCGAGCTCGTGCAGGCATCCTTGCATACGAAGACGGGCGCTCCGACTCTTGTATAGGTACAAGCGAGTGGATCTGATATACAACAGTCTAGCCGTTGGAATCCTCGCCGAACAAATTATGATGCTGGAGGAAAGAGACAGCGAAATCAGAATCTCTTCTGACGTCGAAGCAGCCTGTCGTGCACATATTGTGAGCCTGAGGTACGATTCTGGGTATCTGACAAATGCAACACCGTATGTAACCAGTTTAACCAAGGTTTCAACGATGCTAACATGTTTTTACGACTTAGACAAAAAGTGATCATCAACTTTGAGCAGCCGCACGCAAAAGACAATTCTGGGAGTTCAGGAGACGTCCCTGAACTTCATCAAACAATTGACAGGTCATGATTTCGTCTGGTCTCCTGCAGTGCTCAAACACCCATCCTCATGGACTTGGGCTTTGACCAAGAATACTTGAAATACTTGCAAATGTTTCCGGGAAAGCATGCGGCGTACAGGCTATGGACAGCTGCCATTCATTAGTGGGGCATTATTGCTGAGAAATGACACTATGAAGGAAGGAGAGCGGCTATTTTTGGCAGGAAAAGTTACTTTTAAGTCAGCACTCGTCTATGATTTCATTGAGCGGATCATTCGTGGGCAATATTATGACTGAGATTTAGTTTTAGGACTCCAACCCTAGCGAGATTGTATTGCTCTTCTATGAAAGCCACATGAGAAGTAGTGATGACTTAACCCATCCATCGCTGCCTCGTTATTCAGCAACGAAGATATAACTTGATACCTGGATATGCTGCTCTAGAATATTTCAGTAGGTGCAGACACGGACTGACCGGAGATTTCTACCGCTATATCTGAAGCCATATTACGGTCAAGTTTCATTGCGTCTCATTTCTCGGCGCGAACGAAACAGATAACTAGGATGGGTGACTGAATCTGACGACTCAAGTCATCTCGAAGTCATAACGGACACTGAACCCTTCGTCTACAGATTGTGTTAGGTTCAATGCAGTACACAGATCGATTGTGATGGTTGAGGCCCAGACAACGAGGGGCTAGAATACCGCGCCTGAAACGAATTTGTCTCAATCCTGTGCAGGAAGGACTATCGGTAAATCACACCGATATCACTTCTTCGTGATGACTAGAGAGTTTTTGTGCTCCCGCCGTATCTGGCTCCCGGACACTGAGCAGGCGGTCGCCTCTTCCTTTCGAGTCTCCTTCCTTATCCACAACTTGTGCACTTGCGTGGTTGGCTTCGTCACCAAATAGTTCCGCAACTTCTTCAAGCGGCATGCCACGTGTGTTCGGGAACCATAAGAATATTAACGTGGCAAAGGCCATACCCGGAATGATGAAAACGAGGTAGAATTTCCAGCCAATCGTTGAAAAGGCGGTCGGTGCAACTTGGGGCCATACGATATTGATTAAATTCACGCCGGCAACGCCAAAACTAATGCCCTTGGCCCGGAGGTGAGTTGAAAACAGCTCTCCAAGGTAGACAAATTGGCCACTGTCCAGGGCAGATTCGAAAATAACAATGTAGATCTGCAAGCCGTCAGAAAACGTGGCAGGACAACCAGGGGTCTCCCAACGCCTCCCAACACCCTGGGTAAGAGGGGGCAAGAAGGGTTGATCCAACATACGTAGAACATTGCAACCGCAGCTTGCAAGGCAGACTCGTTAGGATGGGCCAGAGATTCGGGGGAGGTTGCGTATGTGGCGACAAGAGCCGCTTCGATAGTCAGACATACGAGAGAACCGGTGATACCGCCTGCGAGAAGGACCGGACGGGACATAGTGTCCACCACCCAAAGTGAGAGTAGACCTCCGCCAAAGGCAAGGGTCAGCCACCCGCACTGATACAAAAGTTGCTTCGTGACGCTAAAGCCCAAGCTTTTGTAAATAGTTGGGCCGTAATTGTTGATCAAGATTGGACCGCAAAACTGGATCGACACGGTGGTGATGAACGCCAAGATACATCGTTTGCGATAACTTGGCTTCGTGAACAGAGCCCAGTAAGAGCTATCGAGGCGGTGCTCAATCTCGGCCTGCGCTTTAATCTGGAGGAGTTCGTGCTCGGCTTCGTCGGGTGCGTGTAATTTCTTGAGGATATGGCTCGCCTCGGCGTCTCTGCCTTGGATGGCCAACCACCGAGGGCTTTCTGGCAACCAATACAGGCAGGGAAGGAGAGGGGCAACGGGTAGACACTGAAGTATCATGGGCCCACGCCATTGCCAATTGTTGGAGGCCGGAAGATGCCAGAAACAAAAGCCAACCCAAGCCGCCAGACAGTATCCCAGAAGCAGTGATGCTCCATGAACTGCAACCAGCGACCCGCGATTATGCGCGGGAACAACCTCACTCATCCAGACTGGAATGGCAGAAACCAGTGCGTAAGAAGCCCACCCTGCCCAGAATCGACAAGCAATGAACATGGTGAGATTGACGCTTCCGGTAAGTAAAGCGCCCATGACAAGCACAAGGGCTCCGGGGATTGCGATTCCTGCACGTCGACCCCAGCGATCCGAAGAGAATGCGACGGTGAAAGTCCCAAAAAACCCTCCCGCTTGGTAAAGGGAATTCATCAATCCGATGATGTCGTTCTCGTTGGGGCGAGAGCTAAGGTTGAAGTAAGTGTAGAAAGAGGGTTGTGCCAGCGTAGTCGATATTACACTGGCCGAATAACCATATGCCAAGGACCCAAGCGCCATGACCACGATAATGAAGGCATTGATCGGCTTGAACTGACGTTGAGGAAGATGACCCATTTTGTCGGGAGGGAGAGTGGCAGAAGGAAAACTGACAGAATAACAAGCAGCCTTGTTGGAATCCCAGGGGGACCGTGGTAGTGCTGTCATGCTTGTCGATACAGAAAAAAGAATCCTTCACTATAAATACTGCGTCAACAGCGGAGATTTTGCTGGAATTGCTCGGCCGGTGGGAGGGCGAGTAACTCCGTCCCGAGGTTCAGGAAGACGCGAAAGGCTCATAAACATCCATGGAGGTCTCGATGCAGCCTTTCTGGAAGCCGTACGAGTAATATTGCCGGCGGTCAAAGCGTCCCAGATCATGGTATCAATTCCACGAGAGAACAAGCGAACCGGAGCGGTCGGCAATGAGTCTCGGCGGTATGGCGGCTTTCAGGGACCATTTTTGTTTTCTTGCAGCAGAAGTGTCCGTGAGTTTTAGAATTGCAGAATCTCATCTCCAGCCTTGGGGCCCCGGACCGGGGGAAAGCGAGAGAAAGTTCATCAGGTAAAATTGCTAAAGCCTGTTCTCTGTCCGCCTCGAACATCTCGTGTCGGGGAAGATTTGTGGATCCGAACGCGCGACTAATCCTTAAAAGAGGTCACGGTATGGCATTGGTTCGGACTCTGAAAAGCGTGAGGTCTAGTAGTACATCAGCAATCTTCCTAGTAGAGCCTCGTAACATAGGGGAGTTCACCATACTACAAATTTATGAAAATTGATTGATGGCTTGAAAGGAGGGAATACGGATTATGAGATTTGTGAGTTGAAAACACCACATTTACCATGTCTAGTCAAGCCTGAAAATACATTTGACTCACCATGCATCTAGTCCTGCTCTCCATACCGATCGGGTGCATGTCAGAGACGCAGCATATGGTCAGTTACCTCAGTAAATACTTGGCAGTCTGTCGCCCTCCAAGCCCAGCCTCGGATAATGTTATTGATTGTCAGTTTGACGTCTTGACATGATCTAGAATAAAGGAGGTATCCTCCTCGCGTTAGCTCCAAGTTTATGTTGATCTCTTGAGCCGGCGGGCCGGCGGGAGTTCGGCCAACGGCCTTTGGATCCACCTCCCAAGTTTAGCATTAATTTAAAGTGGATACCTGCCCAGCCTTAGAGCTTGCTACATCAATCTCAGACCTAATCGGGCAGGACAGTGATGAAACGGGGATACGTCGGAGTGTGCAAAAGAAGAAGCAGCATGTCCTCGGGTGAGCCAGCTTCTGCTGACTAGTTTCAAGATTGTGTAAGGTAGCGTTGAGGACTAGAGTATATAGAAACACTATATTCTTGGAATCACAGCCATTCCTTAGCAAGAACTTATGCAAAGGACATGGATATAGTGTCATTCTCAACCAATACCCCGCCAGATGCACTGTTCTGTGCATCTGGCCCACCCAACCACGCGTCCGGAAAGTTGACCAAGTCCGAAAACCCATCCGGTGTATGGACATACAAGAAGGGACTGTGTGCAGTGGTAAGTTGCTCGTCCAGGTTTGTAAGTGCAAAGTCTATGGACTTCGGCTCTTCACTAACCGCAGCTTGAATTGCAGTATCACCTTCGGCGTTTCGACATCGATCCTGTCCACATCTTTGACATTGGTCATATCCAGTCATGGACGTCTTTTCTGGGACAGTTGATGGGGCCTTTCCACAGACCGCAGCTGATACCCGTTTTGTCAGATCCGGTAGAGCATTAAGCTTGGACTCGACATAGTTCAAGAAGTTAACCGCCCATTCTGCAGCAAGATGGCCATCCACAAGTTCCCGAAGGGCTTGTCTGCATTCTTCCAGCCGTTGACGTCCTTCGTAGCGTAGCATGGGGTCATCACTTTTCATGTCGGTAATATGGCTGATACTTATTGGGAAGAGACAGCTTATCACAGTGGGGGGCATTTCCTTCATCACATCTGCTGCATAAGCATCCATAATGATTTTGTTCACCTGTATGGCGGCTTCTCGAACTATTGCACGTGGTGCACCTTCAATTTGTTGGGCTGCGTTCCGTTCGTCGGGCCCGCCAGATGGAAGGCTCCTCTGTCGATGTATCAAGACGAAACCAGTGTGATACAAAATGGAAAGTAGTGCGCGGTGCACAAATAGTGCCCTTTCGTGCGCATCCGATCGTGAAGGCATTGGACCGACGTGTAACACTTCGGAAGGCGCACTCTCCAGCCATCCACGAAAGTCATCTTCGATCTCCCTCAGCTCGCGCGGCTCAATATGAGTTCTCCGATGTTTAGGGAAAGAATTAAAGTATAAAATATCGATATTTCCCGTTGATGTCTCGTGATAAGCCTTGAGGAGCACCCTGGTGATAATTCTGCATATGCTAGCTGTTTGTATGCAGACCGCTGCTTGTTGCCTCTGTAGATATAGAGATTTTGCTCTCACATTTTGGTCGTTGGGCCGTGAATGGACGTTTATTTCGAAGTCATCTAGAGTTAAGGGTGTCACCCGAAAATCCGAGTCTCGGATCCGTGGAACTCGATTCGTTGCAATTGAGGCAAACGTGTCTCTGATCGTGCAACTCCACCACAGGCGTCGTCTTAGTGCGCGAGCTTTCGGCTTCAGATATTGGTTATTGATGTCTTGATGCAATCCGATGGCTCTGGCGAGAGAAAGGGCGATACCTAGCCAGTGCCAGCCATCCTTGTGTTGGGGTGGTCCTTCCCACCAGAGCGACAGGAGAATGAGTGTTTGAATGTTGCACATAGGGTCTTTTTCATAATCTAAATCATACAACAACTCCAGGGGGGTCAATTAACCATTCATCCGACAAACCACAGCCTCACTCACCCGGGTTCTTAGATAAAAGGTCATCCGCGCGGCCTTCCTGGTCAGGAAGCCTCGCCTCCTCAGTAACTTGATATCAACCCAGGATGATCCCGCAAACATGACCGCTTGGAGAACAGGGAGGCTGAATTGCTGATCTGAGTTACCACAAAGGGCTTTGTCCAACAGGTCCAGGTCGAGGAACGGATAACATGGGTGGATGTAGTCGATATAGCTCTCGATCAACGCATCCCGAAGCTCTGCGTCAGGGAGAGAACAAGCGCCTTTCTGATGGAGATAATTCATATCTGCCCTTGAAAGACAGGAGGGGGCTGGCTTAACAAATCGTGCTACGGGGGAATCAGTTGATGATGCTTCTGAGGCAGGCCACGTCTGACCAAAGGTCGGAGATGCAGATGAATTTGGAGAGCACGGAGGAGGAAGGCTGTTGAGTGCAGCCTCACGCCAATCAATTTCGTCCTCACTATCTTGAGTTGACTTGTTATCGAGACCAGCGGATGTTTCTTGTAACCTGGCGGGACCGGAATCTGGATAGGTTTGATCTATGTTACTAATAGACGAAAGGTGTTGCCGCGATTGATTATTATATGGTCCGACATCAGCTGTATCAACAGCGGATAAGGCTGAAATATCACTTGAATGTCCTGTTGGCAGACCACTCTGGCGTTTCGTGAGACTTTCTTTGGTTTTAGCGCGACGCTGCCTCGGCAATAGAATGCACTGGACGTCTTCGAAGACGCAATTCGTGCAGGGCTGACTGCCTTTGGCATCACACCTGATCTTTCGTGCTCGGCAAAGAGTGCATGCTGCCCGCGCACGTGGAGGACAGAGGAGACCGTTCCGTCTTTGGTTTGATAGATAGATGCTTCGGACCAGAGGCTCTCTAACCTCGGGCGTCATTGTGCACATGCGATTGGGGCGAAGAATTGATCTGAGATTGCAGTGGTATTCCTGGCGATGCTATTTCGAGCGACCAGTTTCACGAATGCAGTGGAATCAAGTCGGGATGGTGGTCGTTGGAAAGGATTCGGAATACGGTGAAAGTTGAGAGAAGGATTGGCAGGTGGTTGGGAGTCTCCCTTTTTAAGGAACCAACCCCGTTGCGGGGTCTCCAGGTCATGGCAAGCCGGATGGGTTGTTGGTGTGGATCTGGCGGCATAATGCGTTGTGCTGGTGGAGACGCATTAATAATCATCAGTCGTGTGTCGAAATTCACTCTGTTGTTCCTGCTTGTGCGAACCCGATCAGTGTCAGACTCATCAGCCTTCTTAACAATTGAGGCGGAACTTAAGTGTGGTATGTATTGCTGAAACATCCAAGTCTATTATCATTGGCCAGAGTGCAGAGCAAGGGTAATGGAAACACAAACCGTATGAAAAAGTGCAGTTGAGCAACCATCAGCTTCCTTAGCCATGTTCCCAAGCAAAAGACTGCGTGTTCTCATGTGAAGACTTCAAAGGAATCAATACCGACTCTCTGAAATCTGGTAGAGGTGTTGAGGCGAACGGAGGAATGTTAAGGAGACTTGGATGACACCGGAAGTCCTATAGGAATGAAAAACGAGTCTCTGGGTCGCTCCCTCAACCGGATATTGAAAAAAAAAAAAAAAAAAAAAAAAAAAGAAAAAAAAAAAAAACTCATGACTTCGCAAACGTTCGAGTAGATTCTAGTGAACATGCATTGTATCTTATGAAGTGGGTGCAGTATTACGCGCTTCTGTCGAAATTGATCACACTCAATCGTTTGCAAGATGTGTCTCCCACCGCAGATAAACCAGTGCCACCGTTGAGACCACACAAGGAATTATGTGCTATATGGAAGCAAGACAGATACTTATCATACTAATTATTTTTATTATGAGCTGCGGTCAGCTTACATTCACATATGGATATTGATAACCGTGTTCTACCGGCCGGTTTGAAATTGGGTGGACCCCTCAGAATACACATCAAGACTCTCGCGAAACTTCAACTAACTGTAGATGTTTGACTGTAGTGAATTTATAGCTAGGAACCAGTTAACTGCGCGTAGGTTACGGGTACCATTCTAACTTCGGGGGAAGAGCAGAGAGCAGACGCAATAGAATGGCATTCCTTGAGTTCAGAAGCCACTTCGACAAAGAAAATAGCCGATGTCCCTCAAATGGTACCTCTGAATTTTTGTCGTGTGCGAAATGCAATTGTGCTTCACAAAGAGATACAGAACTGAAATCCCGCGGATGGGGTTACAGCTGCCTTCTCTGAACATGTCCGGGCCGTCGGAATTGCCTAATCATGACCATCGTCCGGGCCCCCTGCCAACTTCGTCCCTGCATTTCCCACACAACCGAAGTGAAGTCTGTGGAGGAAAAGCGCCTTTTCGAATTTGACAAGCAATGTAAAATTTGGCTTTACTTCGTGAGGAACCATCTCCGCGGTAGTTTTTGCGATATAAATACTTGGAAGCGTCATCCACGGTGTAACAACTGCTGAACAGGAAGTCGCAGTTGACAAGTTCACCTTCACAGTCCTCACCATTTCCGAACCACTAATATGGCACCAAACTTCGGCGAACTTTCAGAACAAGCAGCTCTCGGTAGAAAGCTCAGTGGGGAATTTCTAGGAGAGAAATTTTTTCACAATGTGCTCACTGACATGGTAGGTGATGTCAGGAGCAAGTTCCCCCTGAAAGACTAAGCCCCAAGGACTTTCTCCTAGATCATGACTAACACAGGAGTGCATAGAAGGACGATATTTTCACAAAAACGAGCATGGAATACATTTGGGAGACATGTTTCGCAGCCTATGCAAGGCCAGGCTTGGAATGGAAGGAGCGGTCACTCATGAATATCGCTATGTTAATTGCCTTGGGTCGGGGGCCTGAACTTCGCATCCATATCCGTGCTGCTGTGAACAATGGGTTTTCCGAGGAGAAAATTTGCGAAGCTATCCGCCATGCAATGATCTACTGTGGTGTTCCAGCTGGGCGAGACGCCATGCTGATCGCCAGCGAAGTTATGGGTGAATTAAAGGCATTAGGAGAGTATCCAAAGAAAGTATGAGACTTGGTGGCGCGTGGCGCGAAGCACGATTACGGCCCACACCAGGGATTCCTTGCCATCAAAGCCTGCGCCTGGTATAGGTGGACGGGCATCTTCATAGGAATTAAGAACGAGCAACCATTTCTGGATGAATGATAATGTACCAGCCGTACTTGTGTAATTTTCTTCATTTTCCCGCCATGGTAGCCGGACAACGTAAAGGCGATCCGAAATAAAGGCCGCTGAACACCCAGATGCTCACCCAGATGCTCACCCAAGATTTAATTTGATATGTTAATTCGGTAAATTTCACCGGAATCCATATTTCAAATGCTATTTGACATGCTGTTCCTTCTTAGACCGTGTAACCCGATTATCGGTCCGAGGAATTTTGCGGCTTCAGAGGGAAGGCAGAGTGCATGCTGCAAATATCAGCGTCTGTAAGCTCTCTAGTCACCATAACAAGACCCTAGTTGGAGACACAGTTCTCTGAGGGCATTCTTTTCGAGGTTTTACACATCTGTGCATTAAATATTTCATCATGGCATACGAATACAAAGGGCCTATTGATGCCAGCGCCCCTTTCGGTGAAAGCCACATCAAAGGCAAGACAGCTATCGCCACTGGAGGTAGATAGCCGGTTCCAGAGCTTCTCGATCAGCAAGACTAATAAGATATCTCGCAGGCGCCAACGGAATAGGCGAAGCTTATGTCCGACACCTTGTTAAGGCGGGGTAAGTATCATGTTGATTCAGAGTGAGCGACATGGGCCTTAACAGTGGTCAGAGGATTCGTTACAATTGCAGATATGGATGAAGTTCGTGGGAAAGCTCTGGAGAAGGAGCTGTGAGAAGCATAAACATTGCCAGTCAATCCAAAAGCTTACGTCGTCCAGCTCAATCAAGTTCTTCAAATGCAACGTTTGTCATTGGCAAAACCAGCTGGCCGTGTTTAGATCAACACTGTCGGCATCTCCCGCTGGCAGAATTGATATTGTCATCGCCAACGCAGGTGTCAGTGGCGCTGACGCTGTTCATTTCAATGATCGTATGTGGTCTAACCAGGCCCCAATCTGCTTTGCAAAAGTTCTGCGCTAGAGGTGGTCTCTCAGTCAGCCTCGACGAGCCGGAAGAACCAAGGCTGAATGTCCTCGACGTCAATCTCATTGGCGCCCTATATACAATCAAACTTGCCTTGTTTTACTTCCGCAAACAAGGTTCGAGTGGTCAAGTACAAGACCAGAATCTGATATTACAAGGAAGCCTCGCGGGCTACACCGATTTTCCTGGTGCACCACAGTACGTCGCCTCAAAATACGGTCTTCGAGGCATTATGAAGTCGTTGAGGTGGTCAGAAGTTCAATTTGGCACTCGAACTAATTATGTAGCGCCATGGTAATGGATCTTCTTGCATCTCAATGACAAATGTATGACTGATTGATTGCAGGTTTGTGAAAACATCTATTCTGAGTCCGGCAGAGAAAAATTGGCTCGATTCTTCTGGAATCGAGTTTGCAGAGGTTGAGGATGCGGCTTGTTGTGTCATGAGGATCGCGTCGGATCCGACTATCAACGGTGAGCATATTTTGAGGCGTCAAAAGTGGTGTGGGCTCACGCATTATCGCTCAGGTCGGGTGTTCGGTATCTTGCCGCGAAGTCAGGCAGCCCATGGTTTCCTTGACATGGATGTAGACGACTATAAAGAGGGGACACTGTTAGACGACCTGAATAAAATTGCTGTTGGTACAAATCACCGTGCCAATGTAGGGATGTCCGAAATTTCGAGCTACAGGAGCTAATATTATCTTCTTAGATCGACCCTACTCAGCGAAAAACAAACACTCAGTGGTAAAGAAAGATTGAAAATCTCTTTTGGAGAACCTGGTACATCTGGAAGATTTGGTCTTCGGCAGTTGATAACTCTACAAAGAGAAAAACGCTACTTTGAGTTGTGAACAGATCAATATTCCACGATAGGGATCGAGAGCTTTGCGTAGATCTAATTTAGCGGACAAGACCAAAAAAGGTGACCAGTTGGTTTCAATAGTCATTCACACTTCAATAGCATTCACAAAATATCGGGCTGTATTGCGCTCTATCTCGTTTGGGCCAGCCTGAGCTGTACTTCAAGTACGTTCTTCCAGCCTGTTGGCCCTCAGAGCTACCCAAAGATAAAAAGCCAAGGACGACGTATCCTTGTCTGGAGCTCGTTCTAGAGGTCAATTACGGGGGCGCAGCGCAGATTCACTTTCCGACTGGAGACTGCAATTTGCTCCCGAAATCTCGATATTTCTTTTTTTTTTTTTCGAAGAACTTCTGCGCCGTTCGACCATTCCCATTCTTGAAATCCCTTGGAATGTAAATGTCGAAGCAAAAGCACAATGTGCTAATCTCGTGCGGCTGCTGAACCTTCAGATGTGAAATTCCGAGGACTGCCAATCCAATGTTTCTGTGACGATACTTATTCGCCGCGGCCCGTTCGGTTTCCAGGGGCAGTCAGTATTGAAGTGATTCGTTCGTAGCTTTAAGCCATGCCGTCACGGCTTTACTAAATGTGGTCTGACTGCATACGATCCTAACTCCAGAGGAAAGAACCGAAGAACAAATGTGGGCCACTGAAAGGAAAAAAGAATAAAAGGCCAACCTCGGACTACTCTTTTTAGGCATATACCTCTGAGATTTGTACCGAGTTGACCTTCTTATTCAAGTGAGATAGCAAATCATCGACACAGAAAATTTCAACGCCGGGAATCGTTGCCTTTTCCTCGTGGTATCAGAGATGGGCGACGCTGGCCGAGTCTCCGCCCAGGCACACTCACCCTCACGCAAGGCTAGCATACCTCTATGCCCTATGACAGCCTTCACTCCACGCAGGAAACTCAAGGCCATAACTGTGGGGTGTGGATTCTCTGCGCTGATATTCGCACACAAGCTACAACACCAATATCCCGAGTTCCAGCAGCTCGTATCGCATAAGATTTTCGAGCTAAGGGATGATATTGGCGGCACTTGGTTAGTGAACCGATACCCTGGTGTACAATGTGACGTGCCCGCCCATGTCTATGTATGTCTCTTCTCTCATCTTCAACGCAGCAGGAGATGACTGTGATAATAGGCTTTCCCCTTTGATCCGAAACCTGACTGGAGTCATTTCTACGCGACGGGACAGGACATTCACGCCTACATGAAACAAACTGCCGAGAAATGGAACCTTCTTCGAGATGTATACCTTAACCACAAGGTTACAGAAGCTAGCTGGCGTCAAGATCTCGGACAATGGAAGGTAACTGTTGAAAACGGCGACCGGACAATCATCGAATACGCCGACTTTCTAGTATCAGCTCAAGGTGTATTGAAGTAAGTTTCAAGGGTGAATTCATGCCTCGGGTTTTTTTCTCATATTTATAGTAAGTGGCGTTGGCCAGATATCGAAGGCCTAAACAACTTCAAGGGACACAAATGTCATTCTGCCGCTTGGGACGAAAACTACGACTATTCCAACAAGACGATTGCGGTTATCGGGAATGGGTCTTCAGGTGTCCAAATTGTGCCTACGCTTGCAAATCTACATGGGACGACTGTTCTTAGCTTTCAAAAGAGTCCTAACTATGTTTACACTCATCTCTCACCAGCACTTATGCTCGGGCGAGAGGATGACAGCCAAAACCCCCCTTTCACTGAAGAGGACAAGGCTCGATTCCGCGAGGACAAGGAGTTCCACCGAAGCTATCGCCGAAAACTTATTCATGGAATCAACTCCGCTTTCAAAATGGTTGGTGAACAGGAAATCTACTTCCTTCAGGGTGGCTAATATATAAGACACAGTTCTCCAAGGGCTCCACGGAAAACGCAGCAGTGACAGAGGCGGCCCGTAGTCAAATGGCTGAGAAACTCAACCACGACCCGGAACTGTGTGCGAAGCTAATCCCAGAGTGGGGTCTGGGCTGTCGTCGAATCACTCCCGGAGAGGGCTATCTGGAATCTTTCATGAAGCCTAACGTCGAGTTGGTGACGAGCGCGGTGGTCAGGGCAACTGAAGATTCAGTTATCACGGCAGACGGTCGAGAGTTCAAGACCGACGTGATCGCCTGTGCCACTGGATTTGACGTCTCGTTGACGCCCTCGTGGAACATGATTGGACGAAACGGTGTCAATCTGAACAAGGAGTGGGCCGTCGACCCAGAGGCGTACCTCTCAGTCGCTGCGCGGGACATGCCTAACTACTTCATGTTCCTCGGACCCAACGCCGTCATTGCACACGGCTCCCTGCTGGAATCAATCAACTGGACTGCCGATTATATTCTAAAGTGGCTACGCAAGGTTGCCACCGAAAACATCAAGTCAATTACTCCAAAGCCTGCAGTAATTGATGAACTAACTCAGTATGGAGACGAAGTACACAAGACGCTAATTTGGTCTGATAGTTGCACAAGCTGGTTCAAACGAAATGTGCCAAACGGTCGGATCACCGCAGCATTTGCGGGAAGTGCCCTATTGTTCCGCAAACTGATAAGCGAGATACGTGCAGAGGATTTCGACATTGAATACTGGAGCGGCAATCGCTGGTCATTCCTGGGCACTGGCTTTACAGAGTACGAGTTGAACCCAGAGAATGATTTATCATGGTACATAGAACATTAGCTACCAAATTAGTTTCAACATTGTCGGACTGTCCTCTCGTTAAAAGCTAAGGCTGAATGTGAACAGAGCACTCTTGCCTTTTGACCTCCTTGTCTATTTGATAGTCTAGCGTCAGCTTGTTATGAAATAAACGAGAAGAATATTAATCCTGAAAAGGTATAAAACTAAGAGAGAAAAAAATAGCCAAAACGGCATGGAAAAGAAAAACGCTACGGCTCGTCACCTACTTCGTAAACAAGCTTATAAGTTATTGCAGCTGAATTTCTGGTTCTCAGCTCTTCTTGGCCTTCCAGTGCTATCAATTCTGCATGTAGTCTCACCAAATCTGCACTAGTACCAGTTCTGTGATAGCTATTCACTTATGAATTCTGTTGCGTGTTCAAGCCCCCTGGGGTGGGGGAAAACTTGGTCCCCCTCTTTTCAAAGGCTTCCAAGAGAATGGAATACATCAAGTTGCTGCTCTCGACGTCCGTCTAGCACATTAGGACTATGGGGGAAAACCTGTGCGTGCAACCCGGTGCATTCGTAAGCACATCTATCGGATGCCTTGAGAAGGCATTTGTGCGACTTCGCCACAAAGTCCTTGAGAGAACTCCCCCCTTGGGCCTGGACATATCCGAGCCAAATAGGTGAGCCATAACTTGAGCCGACCGGCCCGGCTGGCCTTTCTAGCAGATTGGGATATGATGGGCCCGACGTGCCGTGCACTAAAAGGCCCGGTAAGTAGCTTGCCACAAACAGACCCGGTGGGCCGTTGAATAGTTCCATTTGAGTCCTACACATGCCTAGTTCCCATAAACAAAATGGAATTTCAAGATCGAAAGATGACATGCTTATGGCCTCTAGTCTGCAGGAACATACTTCTGATCAAAATAATCCGGTCATACAATACATTAACACAGGGCACGTGGGCTGATACTTAACCTGCATACTCGGCGCAATGACGGCGGATATCGGCTTCATCGGTGTGTGTGCTCGACGGAAGTCATTAAATAACGACGAATTAACAGACATAGGTATCGGGAATATGGGTTTTCAGATGGCTGGAAATGTGCGCAAGAAGATGGAGGGCTCTGCAACGCTCCACATTTTCGATGTGAACGGTGTGGCGTGTCAACGTTTTGTGGAGAAATTTTGTGATTTTGGCTCTATTAGGATTGCGAGTTCCTCGAAAGAGGCTGCGAACAATTCTGCAACAGTCATTTCAATGGTGCCTATGGATCAGCATTGTCGAGCAGTCTATCTCGATCATGAAACCGGGGTCATCGCCGCTCGCGCCGATCAAAATCGATTAATCCTAGAATGCAGCACTATCAGTATTACAACGGCTAAAGAGATAGGTAACGCTATCATGGAGGCTGGCCGTGGGAGGTATATTGATACACCAGTCTCTGGTGGTGTCGGCGGCGCAGAGGCTGCCACGCTATCATTCTTTTGCGGATATCCGAATTCTGCAGACCAAGATCCGCTCGCACAACGTGTTAAAGACGTTGTAGGTTGGATGGGTGCGACTGAGCGAATCAATTTTTGTGGCTTTCTCGGAGCAGGACTTGTGAGCAAGATTGCCAACAACTATATGGGTCTTTGCAATCTTGCCGTGGCCGCCCAGGGCATGGCTTTTGGGATGCGGCATGGAATGGATAAAGAAACCCTGTATAGGTGTATCAAAGGATCCAGCGGCGACTCTTGGGTTCTGGATTTCTCACAACCTGTGCCGGGAATAGTTGCGCGAAGTGCATCTAGTAACGGCTTCCGACCTGGATTTACATCTCGCTTGTGTCTCAAAGACATCTCCATGGCGATCAAAGCGGCACAGGAAGTGGGCATCAACGCAACTATGGGAGGGACGGCTCTTAAGGAATATGAGAAGGCCGATCAGGATCCACGAACAACTGTGAGTCTTCTTCTTACTATGCGAATGATGATTTCTAACGAGCTGGTTTGCTCGGTGCAGAATCTTGACTGCTCGTCTATCTGGCTACACATCAATGACGAAATTGATGCCTTTTGCAAATTAAAATGAGATATCTCCGCAGTTGGAACAACTGTGGCTGTCTTCCTTTTATCAGCCAGCTAAAGCACAGAACACTTTATCGAAGAATTTGGCAGTTTCCAGCCCGTAAAAGTCATCTGTTCCTCGAAGGGATTGCGACAGAATACTTCCACAATCGTCTCAATGAATCCCATTGTCAGCACGGCCAATCATTCTGCCTGAAGATAGAAATTCGCCAAATAGGAGTAAGAATTTGAGTTCGGGACTCGCGAGGGATAGTGTTGCTTCAGTGTGCGTGAGACTAGAAATCGATATCAGGAATTAAGAGGGTTTGAGATACATTGTGAAGCATGGTCACCGGTTAGACAGCTGGAAATATGATCCTGAAAGGACACTTCTGAGTTGAGATCTGTGTTCAGGCGGTCTCTAAGGTTAAGGAGAGACACACGATGTGCCCAGCACTAGGCGCACAAATTGCCCTATCTCGTATCACGTCTTTGCCGCATAAACTTCATCAGTGACCGGATCGTACCAGTCCAACCTGCCGAAAGATATGGCTTCGTGAGACATGAAGGTCCCATCGTCTGCCCCATGCCAGTGGATGCCATCAGGAGGGCACCAGATGATATCACCGACTGATATTCTTCTGGGCTTCTCGCCTTGGTCACAAACCCATCCCGAGCCGGCAGTGACCTTGAGCAGCTGTCCTCCCTCATGTTTATGCCAGTGGGTTCGCGCGCAGGGTTCAAAGTTGACGTGGACTATGGTAATGTCCTTGCGCATCAGGATCGGATCGAGATAGACTTGTCCTCCGGCGAAGACGCCCATCTGCTTGGTGCCGTTGATCGAGTCAACGCCCGCCCGTCCATTTGTGACAAATGCCGATGTTGGAGGCTTCTCGCCGGTGTCTCTCGTCTTGGTCTCGACAGGCATCGGGACAAGCGAAGCTGTTGCCGTTATGATTGTTGGGGGGACTTTCGTATTTGCGATATTGTCGACGGGAACGCCTTTCAGACTCAAAGCTATACAATTGCTGGCTATGGTATATGTGAACAAAGGAAATTTTCCCTCGCGGTACGCGTCTAATCGATTAGTGGATCGGCGATGAATGAACGATGACAGTAGTCCCAAAATGCCGTCGAAATTGAACCGCGGCTTTCTGCGGGTTGATGCTACAGATGTGGCTTTCTAACAGAGAGCCTCTACCATGGGTCCACGGCTCTTGAACAGCGTATGATCGCATATCATTGGCTCAGATCTGCCATGAGAGGTTGATATTCATCTGGAGGATTCTCTGTAGGCCGTGGAAATCGACAATGTTCGGCTATGAACCTAAAAGCTCAGGCTAGCCTATCGGTTCCAGGAAGTTACTTCGGCGATAACAGCGGTCGACCACTAGGAAGGATCGAGAGATCTTTCCTTGCACCGCTCATTTAGTAAATTGCAACATGAGAGTGGGACAATCCTGGAAGTTAGTCCGCTGCACATAGAGCCGAGCTTCTTGGCCTTGTGTGAGCCTGGTGGGCCATTTCTCCCACGGCCCGAACGGGCTACCAAGCATTGTCCACTAAGGACGCTTAGTTCGAACATCCCGCGGTTCTGGGGTAACGCTGGGAAATACCCTGCAACAAAAGACTTGTTCATGGTTTCTGATGCTGCGCAGACTTGAAAAAGATTCTAGTTGCAGCAGATGATTAATAGTTAAGCCGGGTCCAAGACAGAACACCTGGGCTCTTCGGCGATCAATATACCGCTATTGCCATTCCCACCTCTCGAGTGCATCTTTCAAAAGGATCTTATCAATCATGGAAACGGTGGCCTTACCGAAGACAATGCTAGCTTGGCAGAAGCATCTTCCGAGCACGACGCCTGTGAGTTGAAGGACGGTGCCGCTTTTTATTCAACTCCAAAGCCGGACGTGCACACCGCTGAGCACAAGAATACAGGTCCGGGTTGAAGTCCCAGTCCCAACCCCAGAAGGGGACGAGATTCTTATCAAGGTTCTTGCTGCCGGAGGTAAGCCTGCACCTTTATAGTCTCCATTGACTGGTGCTGACGTGAACACCATAGTGTGCCATAGCGATTACTCATTGCGAGAGATGACGACTCTTCCACCAGAGTTCTCGAAAATGAGTGGTAAATTCACTTTTGTGGGTGAGGCTGTCGGCAGTCTTTCTTTTTGGCAAGATCTTCTCCCATATACTTACGACTCCTCCTAGGGGCATGAGGGTTGCGGCAAGATTGTTGCTTTGGGGCCGGAAGCTAAAAAGTACAAGATTGGCGATGTAGTGGCGATCATGTGTGTTCCTGGCTGTGGTAAATCGACCTGTCACGAGTGCTCGAACGGAGTTCCTCAGATCTGCTTGCAAGGGCCAAGATATGGAGGTGGGGATGATGGCTTCAACGCTGCCTACACCAAAGTTCGAGAGACTGCAGCAGTTAAGGTCCCTGAGGGGGTCAGTGCGGCTGCCGGCGCCGTAGCCACTGATGCATGCATGACTGCCTACCACGCAGTTGTCGGTCGAGCGGCGGTTAAGAAGGAAGACACCGTTTTGATCTTCGGACTCGGCGGGCTAGGTTTCAATGCTCTTCAAATTGTCATCCATATCGGTGCACGCGCTATCGTCGTCGATCAGCGACAGGTTGTGCTGGATGAGGCTTTGAAGTTGGGTGTCAAGCCTGAAGATGTCATACCTGCCGGCACAACTGATGTCGCCGGATGGGTCAAGGAGAAAAAATTAATAATCGATAAGGTCGTTGACTTTGTTGCAGTGCCCGACACATTTAAAGCAGGCGTACTAAGCGGTAAGATTTGCTCTCCGATGGTTAAAACTTCTCCTATTGAGCTGACTCCTGGTGATTCTAGTCCGTCTTTCGGGCATCATAGTCCTCGTGGGTCTGCTCAGCCCCGAATTGCCATTAGCATCTCCAATCGCCGTCCGAAAGCAGCTCAGTATCCTGGGTAGCTATGGTGGCACCATCCAGGACGTAGAAGCGTGTCTTAGCCTGATCCAAAAACATGTAATTATCCCTCAGGTTGTCACCGGAAGTCTGAAGGATTTCCCTATCTTGCTAGAGAATCTCCACCACGGCAAGATCAAGGGCAGAATTGCGATGATTCCAGAAGGGCTTGAGAGCCAGTAGTATGGATGGAACATATGGAAACCCTATTTGCGCAAAACTTACAACCTATCTTGTTTCCCAGAAAGCGTGGAATGAGCTTCCAACTGCCACTTTCCTCCTTTAACCATACAAAATGAAACGTGATTATACAGTTGAGCATCTGTAGATCCCAAGCAAATCTCCGACCGGAAATCAATCATGTATGTTCGAAGCATTGTTAGTGCCTCGACCGAAGTGCACCACTAGGCGTTGTCTACCTCAAGCCATCTGCTGCAATCATTGTTCAGCTTTATTTATTGCAGTGAAGCTAGACACTGAGGTAACCTATGTTACGAATGTAGTTATCGTCATTTATTTTAGAGCCTGTGTGAAGTCCTGCAAGAACAACCAGCGAGCCTTATTGTCGGAGTCCTTAACCTTCCAGTTCTTGAGCGTTCCATGTGGGAACCACTCAATTCCGACTCGTGGATCCAGCAAGGTTGCATCGTGAGCGATGATGACGAAAACGTTGTCCGCAGCATCGAATTCCTGCATCAGCCCACACGAGTGGTCGGCTTGTTGTTTGTTGTGTGGAACTTCATCGTGAAGGTGGTAGAAAGGGTCGACTGCCTTCTTGCGCGGGTGGATCGACTCAAAGATATGACCAGGGCAAGTCGAAGCATACTTAGCAACATAGGGAGACGGCGTAATATCTTTGGGGATGGGAAGGTATTCAGTTGGTCTGAATTCTCCGCCATGGTGAGCTGTATCAGCTCCCATCAAGACAAATGTATCTTCAGGGTCGCCGTCTTGAGTCGATGTCACACGGGCAAGACCAACTACGTGCCCAATAGCATGGCCAGGTGCATCAAGGATATAGAAGGACCCATCTCCGAAATAGTCGATACCTCTGTAATTACCGACTTTGTGTGTCGGCCCCTTGTCGAAGTCAATTTCTTCGTACTCGCGACCCGCAAAGTCACTCTCAAGAAGAGGCGATTCGCCGTTGTGAGGATAAGCCGGAAAGAAAGCATCCTTTACCCCCCCTCCTCCGATCAACTTGGTACTGTCAGGGAAGGTGGAAACATCACCGGTGTGGTCGAAATGCCAGTGGCTCCAGATAACCGCTTCAATCGAGCCGCCAGCGACATCAACCCCATTTTCTTGCAAAATATCGGCCACGTTCTTTTGAATCTCCATTGCCCAGCCAGGTCCCGAGATGAGTTTGAGAACGGCAGGAGGATGACTTTGCCAATCCTTTCTCAATCCCAGATCAAACAGGATTTTCCGCCTAGACTTTTGCTGCTCTATCAAGAAGCTGAACGCCGGAGCGTTGAGATGTTCGTGTCCGGGTATGGCCGGGTGCATGAAAAGGCCGACAGGTGCCTGTATCCTAGAGGTGGTATCAATGATTGAAACTGTGGCAGAAGCACCTTTGGGGATGTTTAGCGTAGGAGCGGCCTTGGCCGGGTGAATGGTGTAGCTGGACGCCATTGCAGCTGTTGTGTTGCTTGAGGTCCTTCGAACGGAGCTGGAAATCTGTTGACTAGGGCGACGGTGATCACAAGCTGATAGAAGGTGCTGGTGTGATCTGGAAGAATAAAGGACAATCGGATGCTAGAGGGCACAAATCATAAATCTGGCTGAGCTGCTAGTGATGGATGCCCTGTAGATTGTTTGACACGAGGTTGGTGATGCTACAGTTGGTCCCTCACCTTAGCCGGCCGAGCAATTCATCCACGGCCCGGAGTAAGGCGCGGCCGGAGAAAACACCACGGGCCACTCCAGCGTAGCAGTCTCACCTTTCCAAAACAGGAATCAGTCTAACATTCATTATCTCGATTGTCGTCTGCTGCAAGTCAGACGGTTGCCCTACCGGTCAGGCCTACAAGTTCGAGGGTCAGCAGCCTGGAAGTATATGTCTGCTCGGAATAAATGTTTGCTGTCGTCGAAATCAGAGCGGGAATGTGGTGGAGCAGTTGATGGCTTGCGGAGCGCGGCAGACCGTCAAATAACTGTTGGGCCTCGAACACTCCTTGGTGGGGGAAGAAGGACGGCAGAGAGAGTCAGAGAGAACTGTGCGGCCCCGTGGTGATAGAGTTTGGGAGTTTGCGTTTATTATTCGCTGTGCATTTCATGGCAGGCAAGCCCGGTTCCAAACAACTTGTAAACTGCAGAAATATTAGGACTTCATAGGGAGACTACCAGGTAGTGGATCAGGCAAAGGCTCAGTTACGTAAAGCTCAAGTCATCTAGAGCAGCCTTCGCTCATCACCTAGCATCCAGCCGTACAAGACAAATAGGTTTTCCGACTGCGAACAGGTAATCTAGGTAGTTGACATTGTATCCATTCCTTTCCTGCCCCTCTCTTCCCCTCAAATGCACTAAAAATGCAGTGAGACAGTCACTTATCCTCCCCTCCTCTCCTCTCATATACACTAAAAGTACAGTGCAACTCACCAAATCTACTCACCAAATCCTGCCAAGATTGTCTTGTGCATGTTTACAGAGGTAGTATTATTATAAAGAAAACCTATCCTCCATCATCCCTCTTATAAGGAGCCGCTCGCCACTTTACTCACCCCCAACTCACCATCTGCTTCCTGAGCGATCCCTGAATGCTTCCGGAGTCTGCTTGAGCCTTTGGTCTCCGTCTCTTCCCCTTCATTCACAACACCAACTTTTCGTCAACTTTAGACGATGGGATCCATTTGAGATGCTGGGGAATCTCAATCCGGAACCCCTTTCTATGCGCTCGAAGTCCTAATTTGGGCTGCTCCTATGATGCTCTTTTGCGCGGCAATGATAAACAGGACGTATGCGGACACCAGACTTGGCACTAAAAGTTCGTACCAGAGCACCCCTCGCACCAGGCTCTTGACATACGAAATACAAGTATATGGCCGCCCCACTAATTTTAAATATTCAAGAACTCATTATTGTGCTTAGTATTTATGTACCGATGCAACTCCGTCGCCGCCAAGCCTCTTTGTATAGTGCTTCACACGCGTAGACGGAAAGCTATTCAATGACTGGAATTTTATGACGAAACATCTGTTTGCCTCCAGGCGACCGCAAATGCATTCGACTCGGCGGGCTCGGTGCACTGCGCGGTAAGGATCACATGCGAAAGGAGCCTCTAGTTCTCGAAGAGCAGGCGATTGTGCGACAGACAATTATGCCCTCCCGTATCACAGTAGGCCAGAATCTCACATTGTCACCCAAAGCTACCCTACAGTTCTATCTTCTTCGCTCCCTCATCGTCCCGGTGCCATGCCCACCTCTTACAGTGCCCACTGGTCGGACACCACGGGGCAGGCATACATGAGGAGCTGCACAAGTACACCCTCGCGAGCTGAGCGGCCCCTCTCGCAGCAGCATATGTGTGATCGATCGGCCTCCGCAGGTAATCCCGAGGCACAATTTTCTCGTGGTCCTTCAACACGCTTTGTATAATTTGTTGGAAGTCCAGGGCCGTGGCCTGGGTCCCGGAGAGTAACAACAGGTCATAGACGACGTCGCGGTCGTGCAAAAACCCGCGCAAAGCATGCTCCAGCCAGTCCCAATAAGCAAGGTTGTCTTGTCCGACATGCTCATCTGCCCAAAAGTATTGGACGGAACCGGGCTCGTAGGGAAAGAGGCCGTCATCGCGAATCATTGGTCGCAAGGTCAGGGAGGATTTGTCGAGATGGATGGAAAATACCGACTGTATGTTTCTGTCGTGATATTCTTCGCATTCTTCATCTGGAACCCAAGTGACTTCATCCAGCCAAATATCGAAGCAGTTGTCTAGGTTATATAGGTGCAGTAATGAGAGATGGCTCTGTCTTAAGTAAAAGAGGCCATTGAGTCCCGCTGCTTGGAGAAGCGGTTCGATATGCCGTGAGGTCTCATAGTTTATAGTATATTGTAAGTCTGGGACTGCCAAGAACACGTTGTTGTTTGTCAGTGGCACCGACTGATTCGCTTCGTGGTAAAGTTTTCTCATCATCTCCACGATTGGGATAAGAGAATCGTCGAGGGGCTCATAGAAGGGTCCCGCGGGGTTCGGCAGTCCCCACTGGAACCAGGATCGAAGGCGTTCTAAGGACGAGAGTGGCATGCTCGTCTTGGAACTTTGTCTGTCAGCACTGAGCATAGATAAATAAGCCATATAAGTCTTAAGTAGACATGAGAGGGGTATGTGCCTACTTATGCTTGCCTCCTCGAGTAGGGTGATCCGAAACAAAATGATGCCAACGCTTCATAGCTCGAAGGTATGCCTCTGTTCCGTTCACAAGAGCAACATCCGAAACCGTGCCATTAACAAATCCAATGCTTACGGAACTGGAACAAATCAGCAAGATTACTTTACCAATCTCCTGTGCAGGTCGGCAGATACCCGTAGCCAGGTGCTAAAGACAAGCCAACTCCTGGAAAAACACGTCAAGATCCAGCATTGGATGATTTGGGAGACAGATAGCATTGTCTTTCTCAGCACATACCGGGAGCTTCTTGGAGACTAAGTGGACGGCATTCAGCGCAAACAACTGTCGCACAAACGAGACTGCGGCTCGTAAGACTCATCAGAGTCATCAAGGCGAATACGACCCATGCCCAATTTCGCACACTTCGTGAACACAAAGAAGGCATCTTAAGCAGTGGCAGCATCTGAAATCAGAGATGATAGCATTCAAAAGCAATTTCGTGCAGAGGCGACGAAGATGGGGCAAGCCGGAGCCGTAACTAAAAATGGGCCGGCAAAATGATGATGTGTCCTTATATGCAGCGGCAACTAGATACGCGCGCGGCTCGCCGCGGCCGGCAGTGCAGTACTGTAACTCTGCTGAAACCGTGGAGATTTACCACAAAGTTATGTTGGGCATACCTTGGCCCCAGGGTAATGTCGCGGAAATGGTCCAATGGTTTGCCATCAGGCTGGGAAAGCTGGGGCCCAAAATATCGATTACCAAGTACTGTAACACAGCACTTCAGGGTTCGGCGTGCACGTGCAACAACGCACAGAGGCCTGTCCAGCAGGTCGGGAATCGACAACGCGTTTCTCGTTGACGCTGACAAGACAACACCACCACCAACACCACCCAGAGAGGCAATGGCTAGGGCAACGAACGCCTGGCACGGCGGCGGCATTTGAGGACTGGACAGAACTGATAAAACACTCAGGAATTAGGTAGACGGCGCCAAAAGCCCATGGAATTCGTGATACTCTTCTCAAACTGTAAAGAATGGCACTCTGCCAGCACTGTAAACTTTTCCGCACTCCCCCTGCCAGTCCATTTTGGTTTGACATATGACTAGACAACTTCTCTCCCCCCATGCTACCCCTCTACCAGCCCTGCACAGCACAACACAGCACAGCCACTTTGCCTTGTTACAATATATACACCCTCATTACTCCTTACGTAGTTATACTCCCTTTGTGGCTAATTCATGCTATCTACTGAACTATATTGTTCTCAGTAACATTGCTGCTTACACCTTGCGTCTCCTAGCCCTGTTCACACTATCAAGGATCTATTACTGAGGAGCTTAACCTAGTTGGACAATATAGCAGTAGCTCTAATAAGTATATAGAAGCTATAGAATGAACTTTATAATTAATGGAAGATATAGAATAGAAAGAATAGAGAGACGCAACCAGCAATAACCCTGGGAGCTCATGGGTTGGTACGCGGCGCGCCGGAGTAGCCCAACGGTCTCATGGTGTCGTATCTCAGTGTTAGAGATCCTACTGGGGCCTAACTGGGTTAGGGTTCCTAGTAACAATCTAAATAGTATGAACTGATTGGGAAGAACACAAGGTATGAACAGTCACTTATCACTAAGAACTGTATAGTCCAATAGATAACATGAGTTGGCTACGAAGAGAGTGTAAGCTATCTAGAGGTAATGAGGGTGTATATATAATGCTCATACTCTGTGCGCTCTGTGCGCTCTATGCGCTCTGCTAGCAGAGCTCACAGGGCTAACAGAGCCAGCAGAGCATATTACGTAACTTAGCCTTACTCTCTCGCGGACCCTTTCATATGGCTAATGAATGTGATGAGCCGCTCCCGTACAGCCTACGATCGATCCCTTCTAAGGCTATATCTAACACTATTCTCTCTCCGATTAGATTCTTATTCTAAGAATTTATCTTAGCGATAATATAAAAGCGAAATACTATCTAACTTAAAACTATTTAGATCTAAAGATATCTTCTTCCTTCTCTTCTCTTCTCTCTTCTAATCTTCGAAAAGCTTTCTTTCGTTAACGCGCCTCCGAACGTCGTCTTCTTACCGAGAAAATAAAACGCTTAGGCTTTCGCACTATAGCTTCTTATTTAAACTATAGTAAGTCGTCGTCTCTCTACTTCCTTCTAAAAGGTAACTTCCGCTATAACGAGTACACTCGGAAAAATATAAAATATAATGGTTAATACTTCGAGAATAAGTTTTAATTCTGAAAGAAGAAGAAGAAAGAGTTAAAGAATCGCTGTCGAGAGGTACGCGAGAAGATAACTAAACGGGCTCGGCGATTAGCTTAGCGAATGGCTTAAGTATAAATAGAGGTCGCTAAGTTCGTAAGCGAATCTATTAAGTTAGAGCGTCGGTTAGCTAAATATTAGCGGTAGATTAAGAGATATACTTATACTTAGAGTGATATAGTGATCCGGTAATTCTAGGTGCTAGATACTCTTAATTAGGAGAAGGACTATACCCTAGATAAATCTAAGTCGCTAATAACTTAGTACGAGTTTACTTTTAACGACGAGTAGCTAGACGCTTTACTAACGTTAGAAACTACTTAGAGTAATTCTTTCTCACTTTCTTTAGAAGTTTCTTCGAAAGATTAGTTTCCGGTTCTTAGCTATTTTCGTATTCGTCGTATCTTAACTATTTAATTAGATACTAAGGGATGCCGCGTATTATAACAAGGCGAGGTGGCTGTGCTATGATGAGCTGTACTGGGCTGGTAGAGCGGTGACAGAGTGAAAAAAGTTGTCTAGTTACATGTCAAACCTAAATGGGCTGGCAGAGAGGAGGGTGCAGGACAGTTTACAGTGCTGGCAGTGAGCCATTCATTAGAGATTGAGCAGAGCATCATGAATTCCATGGTTTTTGGCGCCGTCTACCTAATTTCTGAGTGTTTTTTATTAGTCCTGTCCTGTCCGTCGATGCTTCCGCTGTGCTAGGTGTTTATAGCCCTAGTCGCTGCTTCTCTAGGTAGTGTTGGTGGTGTTGTCTTATCAGTATCAACTAGAAACGCGTTCTCGATTCCCGATCTGCTGGATAGGTCTCTGTGCGTTATTACACGTGCACGCTAAACCCTAAAGTGCTCTATTATAGTTGGCGACCGCGGGAAGATGATCTATTCATCGAAGATTCGAGCTCTTTACGATAATGTCTTAATAAGATACTGTATTAAGGATTACTGAAGTTAATACTGAAGAGTGAAGGATACGACTAAATAGGAGTTCGAGGTTAACGACTAAAATTCGCGTGGGCATCGATTTAACCCTAAAAGACGATGAGGCTGTTCATAGAGGTAGAGTTCGCTAATTATTTAGGAAACCTTTTCTACGAAAGAGTTTAGAACCGAAATATTAAGAAGAATTTAAGATAAATAGCTCTTTAAAGAAGTAGATTAATTAGTCGCGGATGGAATACTATAGTAGAGACATTTCCGAAGGGGAGATACTCAATTAGTAGAACGAGACGCTATAGTATTATAACGTATAAAGTTTAACGCGGAACTCGAAGAGAAAGAAGACTATCTCTTAAAGATCTAGAAGTTCTCCTAGGCGAGCCGTCGAAAAAGTATATTCGCGGAAGAACTAAGATATAAAAAGAAAGAAGATAGATATATAGAACGACGATAAAGAGAAGAAGTAGAGAGATACGGAATACGAAAAAGTTTTAAGATAGAGGAATATAGTGATAAAGAATTTAATATAAAGCTATGATGATAATTCTAGACTATTACGGTTAGATAGGTAAAGAAAATATTATCGACGGCTAGCTATTGCTACGTCGAATATAGTTCTTCTAGTTAATTAATGTTCGAGGTGCGAACTTAGTCGGCGCTATAGAGATTACTCGCGTAATATTAAAGCTAATTAGAAAGGTCGGTCCTCTCGTATACGGAGATCACTTATAGATCGGGAAGATTACGAACTAAGTATTGAAGAGCGAGATCTATTCGACTATTGAATTAAGTTTCGAGAAGAAGGCGCTTTACTAGGAGCGTAGCAAGTTTACTTATTAATTTGGCTACTACTTTAAGAAATCGTGGGTATTCAAGAGCTTCTAGACTAATTCTTTCGAAGTATAGAAGCGATGACATCGGAGTAATCTAAAATACCGAGGTTTCGGGGACCGGCTACGAGCACTTCTTTAGCGTCTTTCGCGGCCTCCTTATCTTCTTCTGAAGATTCCTTATAGCCGTCTTTCTTAAAATCTATATAGATAATGACGACACCGGATCCGACGATAATAGCGTAGAATAGTGTGGAATATCGCCCTCTAAAGGTTTATCTTAAACCTTTAGTCACGTGATTAAATACGAAGTTTAAGTTCGTATTTA